>NW_022436957.1:32197749-32387545 GCF_009761245.1 Sapajus apella
ATATATATATATATATATATATATACACATATGTGTATATATATATAAAATTGCATTTTAGGTTTTGGGGTACATGTGAAGAACATGCAAGATTGTTGCATAGTTACATACATGGCAATGTGGTTTGCTGCCTTCCTCCTCATTACCTATATCTGACATTTCTCCCATGTTATCCCTACCCGACTCCCCACCCACTGCTGTCCCTCCCTTGTTCCCCCCCATAGACCCCAGTGTGTGATGCTCCTCTCCCTGTGTCCATGTGTTCTCCTTGTTCAACACCCACCTATGAATGAGAACATGCAGTGTTTGATTTTCTGTTATTGTGTCACTTTGCTGAGAATGATGGTTTCCAGGTTCATCCATGTCCCTACAAAGGACACAAACCCATCATTTTTTATGGCTGCATAGTATTCCATGGTGTATATGTGCTGGGCAAAAATTTCTTAAGCAATGCCCCTTAAGAACAGGCAACCGTAGCAAAAATGAACAAACAGAATGACATTAAGTTAAAAAGCAAAAGATACAATCAACAAAGTCAAGAGTCAACTCCCAGAATAGGAAAAATACTTGCAAACTCTTCATCTAATAAGTGATTATTATGCAGAATATGTAAGGAGCTGAAACAACTCTATAGGAAAAACTCTAATAAGTAGATCAGTAAATGGGCAGATTTGAATAGACATTCCTCAAAAGAAGACATACAAATGGCAAACACATATGAAAAGGTGCTCAGCGTTATTGATCATCAGACAAATGCAACTCAAAACCACAGTAAGTTATCATCTCATCCCAATTAACATAGCTTGTATCCAAAAGATTGTCAATAACACAGCTGGTGATAATGTGAAGAATAGGAAACCTTTTTATACTACTGGTAGGAATGTCAATTAGTACAATCACTATAGAGAACACTTTGAAGTTTCCTCAAAAAATTAAAAATTGAGCTACCATATTATCCAGCAATGCTACTGTGGTGTATATACGCTGAAGAAAGGAAATCACGATATTGAAGAGATATCTGCATTCCTATGTTTGTTGCAGCACTTTGCCATAGCTAAGATTTAGTTGCAACCTAAGTGTCCATCAACAGATGAATGAATAAGAAAAATATGGTACATATACACAATGGAATACTACTCAGCCTTAAAAAATAATGAGATCCTATCATTTGAAACAACATGGATGTAACCAGAGATCATTATGTTAAGTGAAATAAGCCAGGGACATAAAGACAGACATCGTATATTCCCACTTATTTGTTGTATCTAGAAGTCAAAACAAGTGAACTCATAGACAGAGAGAGTAAAAGGATGGCTAGCAGAGGCTGAGAAGGGTAGTAGAAGCCCAGCGGGGAGGTGGGGATGGTTCATGGGTAAAAAAAAATATAGAAAGAATGAATAAGATCTACTATTTGATAGCACAACTGGGTTACTATAATCAATTAAAACCTAATTGTACATCTTAATTTAAAGAGTGTAATTGAGTTGTTTCTTCCTCAAAGGATAAATGCTTGAAGGGATGGGTACTCCAGCCTCCATGATGTGCTTATGTCACATTGTATGCATATATCAAAATATCTCATGTTTCACTTAAATTTATACAACTGCTATGTACCCACAAAAAAATAAGTTTAAAAACAGTGCTGCCATGAACATAAATATCCCATTTATGTTTGAACGTCTGTTTTATTTATTTTGATTATGTACCCTAAATTAGAAATTATCATTCATATGGTAATTCTCTAACTTCTTGAGAACCCACCAAACTTTCCACAGTGGCTGCACCATTTTACATTTTCCCCAGAAAGGCATGTGTGTTCTACATCTTCTGTATCCTCACCAAAACTTATTATTTTTCTTTTTTAATCATAGCTATCCCCTTTAGTGTCAAAAGGTGTCTTATGTTGGTATTGATTTGTTTTCCATTAAAGGCTAAATAAGTAATTTTTTCATGTGCTTCTTTGTCATTTGCAAATGCTGTTTGAAGAAATGCCTATTTAAATCTTTTGCCCATTTTTAAAATTAGGTCTTTGTTATTTTATTGTTGCGTTATAAGCACTCATTATATATCGTGGATATAAGAACCTGAGTAAATACATTACATGATTTGCATTTTTTTTTCTTTTTTGACACAGAGTCTTGCTCTGTTGCCCAGGCTGGAATTCAGTGGCAATATCTTGGCTCACTGCAACCTCTGCCTCTTGGGTTCAAGCGATTCTCCTGCCTCAGCCTTCTGGCAAATACTTTATCCTATCTTGTGGATTGCCATTTTACTCTGTTGATTGTATTCTTGATGTACAAAAGTTTTAATTTTGATGAAGTTCAATTTAATTATTGTGTTGTTGCTTATGCTTTGAGTGCCGTATTTAAAAACTCATTCCCAAATCCAAGGTTGTGAAGACCTGCCACTATATATCCTTCTAAGAGTTTTATATTTTTAGTTCTTACATTTAGGTCTTTGATCTATTTAGAATTAATTTTTTATGTGGTGTGAGGTAAGAATTAAACTTTATTCTTTTACCTGTGGATATCCAGTTGACCCAGCATCATTTGTTAAAGAAATTATTTCTCCATTGAAT
Source organism: Sapajus apella (assembly GCF_009761245.1). NCBI lineage: Eukaryota > Metazoa > Chordata > Mammalia > Primates > Cebidae > Sapajus > Sapajus apella. The sequence continues at coordinate 32,200,328 of NW_022436957.1, forward strand.
GGACTTGATACCCTTGTCAAAAATCATTTAACCATAAATATATGGATTTATTTCTAGACTCTCAATTTTATTATATTTTTAGAGCTATATGTCTTTTCTTATGCTGGTACCATATGTTTTTCTTTTACTGTAGCTTTGTAGTAAAGTTTTCAAAGCAAAAAGTGTGAGAACTCCAACTTTATTCTTCTTTTAAATATTTTTTAAAATATATATTTACTGAGTCCCCCACACTTTCATGTAACTTTTAGGATCAGGTTTCCCATTTCTTCAATAAAGATTATTTGGATTTTTAAAGGAATTACATTAAATCTGAAGCTTTCATTGTGAAGTTTTGTCATCTTGATAATGTTAAATATTCTAATTCATGAACATGTCATGTCTTGTTATTTATTTAGGTCTTCTTTAATTCTTTCAACACTTTTTGAAGTTTTCAGTGTATAAGTCTTGCACATACTCAGTTGAATTCACTTCTATTATTTCATTATTTTTGATACTGTCAATGAAATTTTTAAAAATTTTACCTTGGCATTTTTCAGTGATGATATATAGAAATCAATTGATTTTTGCATGTTGATTTCGTTTTTTGTTTTCTTTCTTCTAAAAAAAAAAAAAACCAGGATACATGCACAGAAGATGCAGGTTTGTTACATAGGTATATGTTTGCCATGGTGGTTTGCTGAACCTATTGACTCGTCCTCTAAGTTCCCTCTTCTCATCCCCCAAACCCCAACAGGCCCTAATGTGTTTTGTTCCCTTCCCTGGGTTCATGTGTTCTCAATGTTCAACTCCCACTTATGAATGAGAACATGTGGTGTTGGGTTTTCTGTTCCAGTGTTAGTTTGCTGAGGATGATGGCTTCTCTGCAAAGGACATTATCTCATTCCATTTTATGACTGCATAGTATTCCACGGTGAATATGTACTAAGTTTCCTTTATCTCGTCTATCATTCATGGGCCTTTGGGTTGGTTCCATGTCTTTGCTATAGCAAATAGTGCTTTAATAAACACACATATGCATGTATCTTTATAGCAGAATGATTTGTAATCCTTTGGGTGTATACCCTGTAATGGGATTACTGTATCAAATGGTATTTCTGTTCATAAATCCTTGAGGAATGACCACACTGTCTTCCACAGTGGTTGAACTAATTTACATTCCCAACAACAGTGTAAAAGAGTTCCTATTTCTCCACAGCCTCACCAGCATCTGTTGTTTACTGACTTTTTAATAATCACCATACTGACTGGCATGAGATGGCATCTTCTTGTGGTTTTGATTTGCATTTCTCTGATGATCAGTGATGTTGAGCGTTTTTTCCCATTTATTGGCTTTGTAAATGTCTTCTTTTGAGAAGTGTCTGTTCATATCTTTTGCCTACCTTTTGATGGGGTCATTTGATTTTTTTTCTTGTAAATATGTTTAAGTTGCTTGCAAATTCCAGATACTAGACCTCTGTCAGGTGGACAGATTGCAAAATGTTCTACCATTCTGTAGGTTGCCTGTTCACTCTGATGATAGTTTCTTTTGCTGTGCAGAAGCTCTTTAGTTTAATTATATCCCATCTGTTGATTTTGGCTTTTGTTGCAATTGCTTTTGGTGTTTTTGTCATGAAGTCTTTGCATGTGCCTACATCCTGAATGGTATTGCCTAGGTTTTCTTCTAGGGTTTTTATGGTTTTGAGTTTTACATTTAAGTCTTTAATCCACCTTGAGTTAATTTTTGTATAAGGTGTAAGGAAGAGTTCCAGTTTCACTTGTCTGAATATGGCTAGCCAGTTTTTCCAGCACCATTTACTGAATAGGAGATCCTTTCCCCATTGCTTGTTTTTGTCAGGTTTGTCAAAGATCAGATGGTGGTAGATTTGTGGTGTTATTTCTGAGGTCTCTTTTCTGTTCCATTGGTCTATATGTCTATTTTGGTACCAGTACTCTGCTGCTTTGGTTACTGTAGCCTTGTAGTATAGTTTGAATTCAGGTAGCATGATGCCTTCCAGCTTTGTTCTTTCTGCTTAGGATTGTCTTAGCTATATGGAGTAGTCTCTGATGCCATATTAAATTTACAATAGTTTTTTCTAATTCTGTGAAGAATGTCAATGGTAGTTTGACGGGTATATCATTAAATCTACAAATAACTTTGGGCAATCTGACCATTTTTATGATATTGATTCTCCTATCCATGAGGATGGAATGTTTTCCATTTGTTTGTGTACTCTCTTATTTCTTTGAGCAGTGGTTTGTAGTTCTCCTTGAAGAGGTCCTTTACATCCCTTGTTAGCTGTATTCCTAGGCATTTTATTCTCTTTGCAGCAATCATGAATGGAAGTTCATTCATGATTTGCTCTCTGTTTGCCTATTGTTGGCATAAAGGAATGCTTATGATTTTTGCACATTGATTTTGTATCCTGAGACTTTTCTGAAGCCCAGGATCAGATGGATTCACAGTTGAAGTTGACCAGAAATACAAAGAGGAGCTGGTACTATTCTTTCTGAAACTATGCCAAACAATTGAAAAAGAAGGACTCCTCCTCAACTGATTTTATGAATCAGTTTTTTCTGATTCAAGAAAAAACTGATTTTTTTTTTGGTATCATCATGATACCAAAATCAGGAATAGACACAACAAAAAAAGAAAACTTCAGGCCAATATCACTAATGAATTATATTGTTTTATGCATTTGTATTTTAAATCATATAAGAATAACAGGAATTACAAACTGAAATTCCAATAATACTGGCTTTTTGGCCGGGCACGGTGGCTCAAGCCTGTAATCCCAGCACTTTGGGAGGCCGAGGCGGGTGGATCACGAGGTCAAGAGATCAAGACCATCCTGGTCAACATGGTGAAACCCCGTCTCTACTAAAAATACAAAAACTTAGCTGGGCATGGTGGTGCATGCCTGTAATCCCAGCTACTCAGGAGGCTGAGGCAGGAGAATTGCCTGAACCCAGGAGGCGGAGGTTGCGGTGAGCGGAGATCGCGCCATTGCACTCCAGCCTGGGTAACATGAGTGAAACTCCGTCTCAAAAAAAAAAAAAAAATACTGGCTTTTATTTTTACCTATGCAATTACCTTTACTAATATTATTTTTGTAGCTTTTTAGTTTTAGGGGTATATGTGCAGGTTTGTTACATGGGTAGATTGTATGTCATGGGGGTTTGGTGTACAGATTATTACTCAGGTAATAAACACAGTACCCTATAGATATTCTTTATTTCTATATATGGCTTTGAGTTACTATATAATGAACTTTCATTTTAGCCTGAAAAAAAAATCCTTTTGGTATTTCTTGTAGGAAAAAATCTACTAGCAAGAATCCTCCTCAGCTTTTGTTTATCTGGGCATGTTTTAATTTCTCCATCATTTTTGAATGATAGATTTAAAAATGCAGTGTTCCTGGTTAAAACTGTTTTTTCTTCCAGCTCTTCAAATATTTTTCCACTGCTTTATACTTTCTATTGTTTCTGATGAGAAATCAGCTGCTGCTAATCTTATTGAGGATTCCTTATACGTGATGAATCATTTCTCTCTTGTTGCTTCCAAGAATGTCTTTTTTTCTTTGGCTTTTTACAGTTTCATTATAATGTACCTCAGTGGGGACCTCTTTAATTTTATCTTTCTTGTATTAATTGAGCTTCTTGGAAAAGAAGATTTGTGTCTTTCATAAGATTTGGGAAGCAGAGGCTCATTATTTAATAATTAAAATATTGCGAATATTCTTATTTAAATGAAAATTATTTTCATTTAATAAACTTATAGTTTCTATCAAGAAAGATACAAATCTGCTGCTGCCCCTTATGTAAGATTCTAAAACATTTCTATCTTTGCATTGAGTAATACTGCTAGACAAATCAAGGACAATATTACGAGTACATGTCTTTTCCAGGAAAAAAAAATTTGATGTTTATTTTGTTGTTATAGAAATACTCTCTCTCTCGTGCGCTCTCTCTCTCTCTCTCTCTCTCTCTGTGTGAGTGTCTGTGTGTGTGTGTGTGTGTGTGTGTGTGTGAGAGAGAGAGAGAGAGAGAGACCAAGAAATTGAGAGGGGCAAATATAAAATTATAATAAAAGGTAGTATGTGTTACAATAGCAATAGAACAGAACAAAGAAGAACCTCACACCAAATGTTCAGTGGTATAACTCGACAGAATATGTGAATAGGGAAAGAGGAGGAGTCCTGCCCCACCAATTCAGTGGTATAATTAGACAGTAAATGTTAGCAGAGCAAAGAGAAAAAAATTGAGCAGCCTAGTTGGTACAGTGGTATAACCTGGCAACAAATATAAATGTGGCAGGAGTCCTGCATCATCAAAGAAATTATGTAACTGGACAGGGAATGTGAATGGGGAAAAGAAGCATCTTGAACATTTATGTTGTGGTGTAACTAGATAGATAACATGATCATGGATTATAGAAAAAACCAGACACCATCAATCACTGTAGTGCAAAGGGACAGGACATGTGAATCGGGAAAAGAAGAAGAGCACTCATGATAGCACAACAGAGTAAATATAGTCAGTACTAATTTAATTGTATATTTAGAAATAAAGAGTATAATTCGATTATTTGTAACACAAAGGATAAATGCTTGAAGTGATGGATGTCCCATTGACCCTGATGTGGTCATTAATATTGCATGCCTGTATCAAAAGATTTTATATACCCCATAACTATATACACCTAGTATGTACTCAGAACAAGTTTTAAAAAGAGTACCTAAATGCCTGTACAATATAATAAGTGGAGAGAAGAAGAGAAAAGACCAACAATATAGTCCTACGCCATTAGTACAATGGGATATCTAGGTGTATAATGTGAATAAGGTAAAGAGAGAAACCTCAACTTACAAACATACTGTGTAACTAGGCAGAGGATATGAACAGTGGTAAAAGAAAAACTTCAGCCAAATTAAATTTAAAGGAGTTTGAGCAATGAACAACTCCCAAATCAGGCAGCCCTCAGAATCATAGCAGATTCAGAGAGACTCCAGTACAGCCACGTGGTGAAAGATTTATAGACAAAAAAGGGAAATGACATCCAGAAATTGGAGGCGAGGTACAGAATGGCTGGATGGGTTACAGCTAAGCATTTGCTTTATTTAAACATAGTTTGAACGCTCAGCAGTGTATGAGTGGTTGAAGTATGGTCACTGGGTTTGGCCGACTTAGCGATTGTTGCAGGTACGTACTTCTAAGTTAGGTTTTCAATCTTGTCTACTATTAGGGTAGGTTCCAGTTTGTCCACAAGGACTCAAATATAGAAGTATGGAGTCCTTCTCAGGACATATTTAGTTCTCTTTAACAGTAGCATAAAGGGAAGAAACTCTAACATATCAGTTAACGGGTGCCACTAACCTGGGAATGTAAAATGGAAAAGAAGATAAACCCCAGAACATTAGCACAGTGGTATAAATAGACAAGGCACATGATAGGAGCAAAATGGAGAAAAACAGCATCATCCAAGCAGTGTAATGACAGATTTAGTAAAATATACATAAAAGGAGTACCTCCAAAACAAAAGTGTCCCCGGGTGTCTGGGCAAGGGATGAGAACAGGGAACAGAGGAGGAGCCTGACATCAGTACAGTAATGTAAAGGGACAGAGCATGTAATTGGGATGAAGAAGAGAAAGAGAAGCCTAGCTTCCTCAGTGCAGCAAAGTAACTGGACAAAGGAAATAAAAGTGGCACTGTGGTGCAGTTGGTATTCTGGGCTGTTTTTGAGAATGGGGCAAAGAGTGGGATGGTCAGACACCTAGTCTAGGTGGATAACCATTTAGGGCATAAAGGAAGTACCTGCAGTATCACTGCAGGAAAAGGAAAAGTAGTAATGAGGCACAAACCCTGCATCTACAGTGCACTGAGTGTCTTGCATTCGTTTGTGAACAGAGGAAGAGTCCTGAATACTCAGTTTGGGAGTGGAGGGGTGGGGTGAGAGAATATAAATACGGCAAAGTGGGGGAGCCCAAAGCCATCAGTACAGTGGTATAATTGAACATAAAGTGTGACCAGGGAACAGAGAAGGAGCCACACCATATTATTACAGTGGTATAACTAGAGAAAATGAAATGAAAGAGCATGATACTAGCATTATCAGTAAAGCAGTCTAACTGTGTTAGGTGTGGGGAGGCAATGAAGGCATTCTTATAACAGTGTAACTAGATATGCGATGTAATTACAGATTATAGGAGAAGCACTACACTATTACATTAGTGATGTAGTTGGAGAGAATCTGAACAGGAAAAAGGGAAGAGATATCAGTGAGGTGGAGCAGTAGGGCAGGAAATGTGGACATTGAAAATAGGAACAGTCCTGTATCATATGTGCATTGGTGTAAACAGGGAGGTGATATCAATGAGGCATAGAGAAAAATCTTCACAATCACTAGCATACTGTAACTTAGCGCAGGTGATGGAAGCAAGGAAGAGAAGATTCACATTTTTAGTGCTATGGGGTAAATGGGAAAGGGCAATTAAAAAAGGAAAAATGATGAGTCCTGCTCCATCAGTACAAAAGAATTACAAGGGAGTAGATGCAAACAGGACAAACAAGAAAGACCCTGTACTCTCAGAACTATTGTGTAACTTGATCTGGAATGGATATAAGCCAGAGAAGAGCAAGTTTAAGTATAGGGATTTAATAGGGTAGGTGATGTAAACAGGGCAAAAAGATAGAGTTCTGCCCCATCAGTATATTGAAGTACATGAGAAGGAATATGAATGAGGGAAATAGAAGGAATCATGCACCATTAATGCAGTGGATGCAGTGGTGCACCTAGTAAGTGAAGGTGAGGAGTGGAAGGAGGAAAATTTCCTCACTAGCAGTGTGGTGCTATAAATTAACAAGAGATGTGAAGATAGCAAATGGGAGGAGGTCTGTGTCATCAGTGCAGGGGTGTAAGTTGAAAGGGAGAAGAATGAGGCAAAGATGAGAAAACTCACATCACTGGTGCTGGGTGTAATTGGACAAGGTATGTGAGAGGCTTAAGTGGTGAAGTCATACTCCATTAGTGTTACTGAATAACTGTAATGAATTTCAACTGGGTAAAGAGAATGAGATTTGCACCATCAGCGAAGTGGTATAACTAGACAGGTGATATGACTGGGCAAAGAAAAGAAGCACTGTACCATCAACTCAACCATGCAGGAGATGTGAACAGTACACAGGGAAGAAGCTCACACTGTCAGGAAGGGGGATGTGAAAGGGGGAAAGAGATAAACTTTGGCACCTTATGTGCAGTGGAGTAGTGTAACATGTAGACAGGTGTTAATTGTGCAATTAGGCAACTGGGGAAACATAGCAGCATCAGTACAGTGGTCATACTTTAAAGCAGAGTTTAATAAAATAAAGAGCTCCATGCCATCATCTAGTGTTCTCACTTGACAGGTAACGTGCATGGGCAAAAGAGTAGTCCTGTACCACGAACAGTGTGATGGGTGAAGTGAGCAAGGACTTTGAATGGAGCAAAGAAGAAGATCTGGATTCATTAGTGCTCTAGTGATTTGGGCAATGGATAAAAAAATGACAAGATGAGACTTCATCAGTGTGGTGTCAAGCAACTGGACACAGGATGTGGACAAGGTAAAGAGGAGATTTTCCACCTCATCAGCACAGTGGTGTACTAGGCATTGGATAGGAATGAGGCAAAAAGGAGAAGACTTCATTTATCAGCACTGTTGTTCACATGTCCAGAAGATATGATCTTGTCAAAAAGCAGTATTTCCACATTATCAGTGCTGTAAAAGCACAGGGGTTATGAGAAGGACAAAGAGGAAAAACATATATTCTCAAACTTATCAGATGATATTAGTGGAAAGTGAATGTAAAATGAATAAAGATAAGATAGTAGGGGTTGGCTCTGTATCCCCACCCAAATCTTATCTTAAATTGCAATCCCCACATGTCAAGGGAGGGACCTGGTGAGAGGTGATTGGATCATGAGTATAGTTTCCCCCATGGTGTTTTAGTGATAGTTAATGAGTTCTCATGAGATCTGACGGTTTTATAAGTGGCAGTTTCCTCTGCTCTCTCTTTCCTGCTGCCTTGTGAAGAAGGTACTTGCTGCTTCTTCACCTTCTGCCATGATTGTAAGTTTCCTGAGGCCATCCCATCCATGCAGAACTGTGAGTCAATTAAATATTTTTCCTTTATAAATTGCCCAATCTCAAGTATTTCGTTATAGTAGTGTAAAAATGGACTAATACAAGAAATTAGTACTCAGCGTTTGAGGCACTGCTATAATGTTACCTCAGAATGTGGTAACCTCAGACTTTGGAACCAGGTAACAGGCAGAGGTTAGAATAGTTTGATGGGCTCAGAAGACAGGTATGGGAAAGTTTGAAACTTTCTAGAGACTTGTTGAATGGTTTTGATAGTGATATGGGAAATTAAGTCCGGACTGAGGTTGTCTCAGATGGAGATGATGAATTTCTTGGGAACTGGAGCAAAAGACACTCTAGCTATGTTTCAGCAAAGAGACTGGTGGCATTTTTCCCCTGCCTTAGAGAGCTGTGGAACTTTGAACTTGAGAGAGATGATCTGAAATTGGAACTTATGTTTCAAAGGAAGCAGAGAATAATGGTTTGTAAAATTTGCAGCTCTGAACCTATTGAAAAACATGGCCATAACTGCATGTATGCATGGTACAGCTCTCCCAGTTTAAAATCCAGCAAAAAATTTATGGTTGGAAAGAACATTCATCCTAGCTTAGAGGACTTGGCAGAAGGTGAGTAGGTGGAGAAAGCATGCAGCTGAAGGGAGGACTCTACCAGAAGTTTTTATGTGGAGGGTTCAGCCATCCTAGTGCAGGTTTCAACAGGAAGTTCATAGGAAATGCATGTGTGGAGGGCACATCAGGGCTAGGGGAGGACTTAAAAGAAAGTCTATGGTAGGAGGATACAGACAGTTCTATGGATGTCAAGAACAAAAATAAAGGCAAGTATAAACATTATTAATAGAAGACTTTACTAAAGGGGACTATTGCAATAGAGTAACCCTCAAAGCCTAAGCCAGAAACATCTAATGGAAGAAGTGGCCAAGCAAAGCTTGGATGTGCAGACAGTGGGAATGGAAAGAGAAAAAGGGGTTATAAATACTACACGGAGAGTTACTGAAACTCAACAAACTACATTAAACACTGCAATAACAAAGTCAGGACAGAAAATGTTGTTTTTCCTTAGGCACATGAGGCAGGAACCTGGGCCTGACATGGAGTAAACAAATTATAGTGCAAGAAGTTTAGATAAAGTGTTTAGGGTCAAGTTCTCTCATTCAAGGCAGCCTAAGGTTACCTCAAGGACAACATTTGATCAACTTTGTCAGTTTCTTTTCATGTTCAAGGACAGTTTCTCTGAACAACTCAGAGATAATGAAAATCTCTGGGGAATAACTGAGTGAAATAGTTCTTGGCACAGGAGTTGACTTGGTGTTGTTTTCTGAAGGATCAGTTGTACCTTCTGTTGGGCATACTGTTTAACTGATAGTTGCTGAATGGTTTTGTTCATGAGGAAATGTCTGTAAGAATCAATAGATGGAGAAAAATTAGTGGATCAATGAAAGGATCAAATCAGAACTTTACATTAAGGGGCAACTTGTCAAATGATTTTCAAGACATTGGTGCAAAAGCATCTTGGGTCCATGGCATGAGGACAACTATGGTGGTGATGTGAGAAATTACCCAATTTGCTCTCTGAATATTCTTAGTAATCACATAGATGCCAGAGAGGTTCCAGGAAGAATGTGTACAGCATTCGCTTATGACTGCTGTATAAACACAGTTTCGGCAAACTTCCGAGTGAGCCACTAGGTGGTGGCCCCAAGAATAAGAGTCGTCAAATATGATCTGAGGCTCTAATTAGGTGTTCCATCCTTTGGTTTTGGAGGGCTTCCTCATAACCTAATAAAAAAGAGGTCATATTTGGGGGCTGTAACCCTTCCCCTGAGCTCATGACCCATACCATATTTTGTCCCTTGTTGATCTCTGGTGCCTGAAAAACACAAATCAGAGCCTGTTGATCACCTGGAACCTGAAAAACCCAAATCAGAGATAAAATTAAAGGTAATATGAGAGAAAAAGAACATCTGATTAAGGGTTCAAGTAATGCTAAAGATTAGGTAAGGACCAAAAGGATTAGCTAGATAGAAGAATCAAATTCAGTTAGCAGGAAGAAACCAGTAAGTACAAGATGTATCTCCCTGGGGATATATACCGAGGAATCATGGAAATAATTGTTCCTTGAATTTACAGTTTTATTTTTATTTGAAATCTTTGGATAATGATGTTGGTGTACCCAACTGGGAAGAAGGTGGTCCTGAATTTAGTGTTTACAGAAAGAACATTTGTAAACATACTAAGTGCAGTTCCTTTCAGTTGGGTCAGAGTCAACTAGAGACATGTAACAAGTCAGAGAGAATATATTACGTTTTCCCATGATGATAGTGTAAATATTGAGATTTGTGGTAAAGCAGGTGCCATTATAGATACTCAGGCATATGAAAGGGTCCTTGGTTATGTTGTGATGAAGACATAGATTACCTTTCTTGAAAACCAAAAAATGAAGGTGGTTCATTTTGGAGACTAGAGATAAAACCTAGAGGGATCGCAAGGTAAGTTTTCACTATAGTACCAATTAGGATGTGTGTAAATTTGAAGCACGTACAGGAGCCTGTTAGAAGCTGGAGGCTTCCAAGGAAAAGGGTACACACAACCAGTAGTTAGAAACAAAATAATAAAATTTCACCACAAGTTTTGTAAAAGTGTACCAGATACTTTGAGATCCTTAGAGAGATGAAGGAACTACCAAAAGGAGAAAGGCTTGGGTGAAAGGAAAATGAGAAAACACAAGGAGAGAATCATTATGTAAAGCTACAGTTGCAATGGGAAGAATCAGGTGGATAGCAGGAATAAAGTTGGAGGGGCTAGAGGAGGAGGAGGATGCAGCAAAAAAGAACAAAAATGGTGACCTTAGAAAATAGACAAGAAAATCCTAGGGGTCTTGTTCCACCATCTCAAAAAGGAGCTGACTGCTTCATCTGCTTGTTCGAGCATTCTTGAGAAAGTTGTCGATGTCACGATGTTATTCACTTCTAGAGATTCCCAAAAGAGTCTATTTAAAATTTTTGACTGGAGGAGATTTCCATTCGGAATAGGTGTTATGTTTTTCCTTTTTTTTAGTTTTTAAAATTTATTTTTTTTATTGCATTTTAGATTTCGGGGTACATATGAAGAACATGCAAGATTGTTGCATAGGTACACACATGGCAGTGTGATTTGCTGCCTTCCTCCCCCTCACCTATATCTGGCATTTCTCCCCATGCTATATCTTCCCACCTCCCCACTCCCCTGTCCCTCCCGTATTTCCCCCCAAAAGACCCCAGTGTGTAGTGCTCCTCTCCCTGTGTCCACGTGTTCTCATTGTTCAACACCTGCCTATGAGTGAGAACATGCGGTGTTTGATTTTCTGCTCTTGTGTCAGTTTGCTGAGAATGATGGTTTCCAGGTTCATCCATGTCCCTACAAAGGACACGAACTCATCATTTTTTATGGCTGCATAATATTCCCTGGTGTGTTTATACCACATTTTCCCTGTCCAGTCTATCGTCGATGGGCATTTGGGTTGGTTCCAGGTCTTTGCTATTGTAAACAGTGCTGCAATGAACATTCGTGTGTCTGTGTCCTTATAGTAGAATGATTTATAATCCTTTGGATATATACCCAGTAATGGGATTGCTGGGTCAAATGGAATTTCTATTTCTAGGTCCATGAGGAATCGCCACACTGTCTTCCACAATGGTTGAACTAATTTACACTCCCACCAACAGTATAAAAGTGTTCCTATTTCTCCACATCCTCTCCAGCATCTGTTGTCTCCAGATTTTTTAATGATCGCCATTCTAACTGGTGTGAGATGGTATCTCAATGTTGTTTTGATTTGCATTTCTCTGATGACCAGTGATGATGAGCATTTTTTCATATGTTTGTTGGCCTCATGTATGTCTTCTTTTGTAAAGTGTCTGTTCATATCCTTTGCCCACTTTTGAATGGGTTTGTTTATTTTTTTTCTTGTAGATCTGTTTTAGTTTTTTGTAAATTCTGGATATCAGCCCTTTGTCAGATGGGTAGACTGCAAAAATTTTTTCCCATTCTGTTGGTTGCCGATTCACTCTAATGACTGTTTCTTTTGCGATGCAGAAGCTGTGGAGTTTGATTAGGTCACATTTGCTTATTTTGGCTATTGAGAATTACAAACCAGGGTTAGATACCTTGAAGTTTTTCTGTATCAATCATGAGAAGGACTGAATAAGATCCTTTATATCTGGGTTCAAAATTAATATTTTTGCGATATATTGCCAAAGGATTTGAACCTCTAATTGAAGACTGTGAAGGGGTAAGAACACACACCAGGAGAGAAAGCAGCTTTAACACAGTGGTGATAAACATGAGAATACTTCATGTTTTCTTAGAACACTTAAAAATGTCTGACTATATTAGATTTAAGTAGTTGAATGTTCAGGTGGAATAAGAATAAGGCATGTATTAATTTCCTGTGGCCACTGTGGCAAATTACCATAAACTAGGTGATGTAAAATAACATAAAGTTATTCTCTAATACCGCTGAAGGCCACAGGCCTAAATCAAGGTATCTGCAGGGTTAATCTCCCTCCAGAATCTATAGGGAAGCAATACCTTGCCTCCTCTGGCCTCTGGTGGATACCTTGCATTCTTTGGCATTACTTGGCCTATGGCTGCATAACTGTACTGAATCATTTTGCCAGGGAAGTCAGCTCCCTCATCTCTGGAGAAGGAAACCAAGATACCCTAGGGTGAGAGAAGACTCTCTCTAAAAGTACTTTATCTGCAGTGGCCTAAAAGAGAAGGATACCAGCTATCCGGAAAATAGGCATGCGATGACGAATAGATATTGATAACCTTGAGAGTTGAGAATTTGTATAAAATCTATTTGCCAGTGTAGATGGGAACATGATGACAGGGTTTTCCTTCATGTCCCACCTTTACAGTCTCCTCAGTTCTGCTTTTTGTAGATGAGACATGTAAAAGTGATCTGTTCTATAATCAATGTAAAATTTTCCTAGTAGTGTTTAGAGACAATATTGTGAAGGTATTTCCCTTGTGATAGGTCATCTTTTAAAGGATATGAAATAGATTTGGGGTAATAGCCTGTGGAGGAACCAAAGGACTGTCTAGATATCTCCAGAGTTTGTCTAGATAAATTACTCATCTTAATTAGCCTTCTCTTTATTTGTTGCTAACATTTGCTTTACCTTGAATTCCTTAAATAAGGACTCTCATGGGATTTATGTGCCAGGAGAGCTAGTAAGGTTTTATCAGTGGGGTTGGATGGGCTTTGTTTTGTAGCTAGTTTTATATGTTTGTCAACAAGTGCATTACTCTAAATTCATGTATTTTATTTAAAAGTGTGTCTGTTGTCAGTATAAAGATTAATCTTTTTGTCTTGGAATAAGTGACAAACTTATGTAAGGAAATAGATTTGGCTGCCTTAGCTGATCTGGCTTCTGTAAATGGACATCTTTCTTTTATTATTATTATTATACTTTAAGTTCTGGGGTACATGTGCAGAACGTGCAAGTTTGTTACATAGGTAAACACATGCCATGGTGGTTTGCTGCATCCCATCAACCCGTCATCTACATTACGTATTTCTCCTAATGCTAAACGGACAACTTTAAATGGCCAAATACAGTCTGTAATGACATAGGCAGCCTAAAATATACCTCAGGTTTTCAAAGATAGGATCTATCTATAGATAGTGAAAGATAGAGGACAAGTATGGGTGTTTCAATTATCTAGATGAGAAGGGGACAGAGACTAAGTGGCAGTTCTGCAATTCTTGGGGTGTTCATTAATAAGAGGTAGAATAGTGGCAAGCTTAGAGGTTTAGCATCTATAAAGAACAGTGTTAGAAGAAGGTAGTGGCAAAATTTCATAGGAGGTAAGTTTGAGTGGGGAAATGTTAGATGATCTTAGTAAGAAATGGAATTTGGACATCATGAGGCATATAAGAGTGTAAGATAGTTTCACTAACCATGTCAGCAGTGGCTTGAATGGGTTGGAAGCTGTGGTGACTGCCCATAGGCAAGGAGCCACAGGAGAATCCTGCAGGAAGTGCATGTGTGTGGATAATGTCCATCTTAGGGGATGTTTTGGCAGCATATGCATATACAGGAGGTGCGGTAAGCTTAGAGGAGGAAATGGCAGGTGTTGCATGGGTGGTGGTAGGACTCAGACTATGGAAGTTTATGGTACATGCATGCAGAATGCAGCCATCCTAGGGGAGGGGTAGGAGAGTGGTATCAATGTAAGATTCAATCATCCAGTAAAAGACTTTACAAAAGATGATGCGTTGGACTATGAATACAGCCTAGAGTAAGACATTGCAGGAGGTTCACACATAGAAGGCATAGTTGGTCTAATGTAACTTTCAACAGGAAGTGGATGAGTAGAGGGAAAATCAAGCTTTGGGCACCAGGCATCAGAAAGAGCATGACGGGGGAAAGCACTCTATCTTCATAAGTAATTAGTAAGTGATGCATAAGTAGAGGGTGCAGCCAATCTAAGTATGGCTTGATAGGAAGTTCATAGGTAAGAAGAATGAAATTGGCCCCTTATAACACATGTCCCCAAATTAATCAATATTGATTACAGATTCAAATGTGAGATCTGAAACTGTGAAACAACTAGAAGAAAACAAAAGAGAAACACTACATGACATTGATCAGACAATGATTTTTGGGATTTTACCCCAGATGTGCAGACAACGAAAGCAAAAATAGACAAATGGGAATACATCAAACTAAAATAGTTCACAGTACAGAAAATGATTATAAAAATTTATCTCCCAAAAAGATTGGGAGAAAATATTTGAAACCATACATTTGATAAGGGGTTAATATTCAAAATTTATAACAAACACAACTATAGCAAAAAAAATAATAATTAAAAATGGGCAAAGAACCTGAACAGACATTTCTTAAAAGAAGACATATAAATGACCAACAGATATATTTAAAAATGCTCCGAATCACTAATCATTAGGGAAATTATAATTAAAAACACAATGATATATGTCTCATACCTGTCAGAATGGCTATTGTCAAAATGATGAAAGGTAACAAGTGTTTGTGAGGATGTGGAGTAAAGAGAACACTTGAACACTATGTGGGAATGTAAATTAGTACAGTCATTACGGAAAACTGTATGGAGGTTCTTCAGTAAAGCTAAAAATAGAATTACAATATGACCCAACAATCCCATTTCTAGATACTAACTCAAAAGATTTGAAATCAGTTTGTCAAGGAGATATCTAAACTCCCATGTTTACTGCAGCCCTGTTCAAAGCAGTCAAATTATGGAAGCAACTTAAGTGCCAATCAACAGATGAATGGATAAGGAAAATGTGGTATGCACGTGTCGCTGAACAATAGAGATACATTCTGAGATGTGTTGTTAGGTGATTTTCTTGTTGTGTGACCGTATCATAGAGTGTACTTACACAAACCTAGATGGTATAGCCTGCCACACAACCAGACTATATGTTGTAGCCTATTTCTCCTAGGCTACATACTGTACATCATGTTACTATACTGAATATTGTAGGTGATTGTAATACAATGATAAGTATTTGTGTATCTAAACATATCCACATTATAGAAAAGGTGACGTTGCACTACAATGTTAAGAGGGACACCACAACATCACTAGGCAATAGAAATTTTTCAGCTCCATTATAATGTTATGAAACCACTGTCATATATGTGGTCTATCATTGACAAAAACACCATTATGTGGCATATGACTGTATAAATACACAATGAAATGCTTTTCAACCTTAAACTAGATGGAAATTCTGGTATTTGAAACATGGGTTGAATTGGAGAACAGTATGCTAAGTGAAATAAACCAGGAACAGAATGATAACTACAGCAAGTTCTCACTTAAGTGTGGACTCTAAAACAAATTCATAGAAGCAGAGTGAAGAATGGTGGTTACAGAGGTTGGAAATTGTGGAAATTGAGGAAATGATGGTCAACAGGTATAAAGTCTAAGTTAACAAGAGTACCTTTTTTTGAGATCTATTGCCCAGCATGGTGTATATAGTTAATAATAGCCTCTTGTATATTTCAAAATTATTAAAGAGTATTTTTCAAATGTTCTCATAACAAAAAATGGTAATTGAGGTGATAAATATGTTTAAAGGCTTGATTTAATTATTTCACATTGTATTTATAAATTATAACCTCACTTTGTACCCTATAAATACATAAAATATCAATTTATAATAAAAATTATATAGGTGAAGGGTACTTCCTAGGTTAGGTAAAATTATATATATATAATTATTATAGAAGTAATTATATATATATATATATATATATATAAAATGTTATCTTGCATAAAATGGGCATGGCAGGAGCTGCACAGGTAGAAGGAGTATCCAGGCTATAACAGTATTCTGCAGATAATGCAGGCCAGAGGATACAATCTAAAAAGGGAAGGATGTGGCAGGTGGTACATGGGTTCATGATGAAACTAGATTTGTGTGAAACTTGGAAAGATGTGCTTGGGTGAAGGAATAAGTCAACTTAATGGAAGACTAGGCAGAAAGTACACAGTTGTAAGGAGCTTCAAGCCCAGAAAAGAACAAGGAAAACATTCATGAATAGAGAGGGCAACCATTCAAGGGGATAATTTGGCAGGGAGTGCACGTGTGGAGGAAGAATTCAGTATGTGGGAAGATTAGGGAGGTAATACATTTGTGGTGAAAACAATCCGCTTAGACTTTAATCTTTTGGCTTCTCTGGGCCACATTGAAAGAAGTAGAATTGTCTTGGGGCTCATATAAAACACACTAACACTAATGATAGCTGATGAGATTTTAAAAATCTCAACAAAAATAACTTTTTAAGAAAGTTTACAAATTTGTGTTGGGTTTCATTCAAAGTGATTCTGGGCCACATGTGGCCTGCAGACCATGGGTTGGAAGCTTGGCTTAAAGTAAGACATGGCAGAATGTGTATGGTTGCAGAAGCCATCATATCTGGAAAAGGATCTGGGAGGAGATGCATTACTCTGAAAGATACAGCCAGCCCACCATAGGACAGAACAAGAGGTTCCAGGGTGGAGGATACAGTCCACTTATAGGAAAACCAAGAAGAAATGAACAGCAGAAAGGTCATTGAACACATAAAACGACATGGTAGCAGTGCAAGCAGTGCATGGATGTTAAATGCAGCCGGTCTAGAGAAGTAAAAACAGCAGATGCATGGGTCAATTTTCAGCCAGCATAGGGGGTATTATGCAGGAGATGCATGGATTCAAAGTGCAGCCAGGCTATGGTAGGACCAAGTAGGATATGCATCGTTGGAGGCTGTGGCCAGTCTGTCAGAAACCAGCAGGAGGTGCATGGGACTAGTGAACATCCAGGCTAAATGAGATCTTGGCAGTGGGCACAAGGGAAGAAGGAACATTCAGCCTATCACAGAAACAAGTTCATGATTAATGGGTGAAAGAAACATCTAACCAAATAGTAGACCAGAATGTAGCATATGGATGAAGGGATAAACTAACCTGGTAGAAGACCAGGCAGTAGGTGTAGGAGTGGAGGTTATATTCAGCATAGGGAAGGGAACAGGAAGTATGGAAGTGAAGCATGCAGCTAGCCTGAGGGAGGACATGGAGGGAGGTAAATTGGTATAGAAAGGATCCAAACTAGATGAGTATTCTGATGAAGGCACATGATCTGAGGGGACAGCCAGAATGTGTGGAACATGACTGGTGGTGCATGAGTTATGGGTGCAGCAAGCCTCAGGAGAATCTGGCAGGAAGTTAGGAATAAAGGCAGCCTAGGGAAAAACTAGGCAGAAAATGAATAGGTGTTAAGAGCTTCATGCCTAGGGAAGGACTAGGATGACTTTCATCAATGAAAGAGAAAGCCACCAAAGGAGATTCCAGCAGTAAGTTCATAAGTGGGAGGCATTCAGATTAGGGGAGGATTTGTGAGAAGATTCATTGAAACCAGCTTAAGGAAGGATATGGGAAAATGTCCACGTGCTGCAAAGGCATCAAACCTATGGTAGGAATCAGGAGGAAGTATATTATTGCACTGAGTAGCCAGCCTAGGGCAGGGCATTTTAATAGCTGTATGTGTGCAAAATGCAGCCAGCCTTGGAAAAGATCATCAAGAAGTGAATGGTGAATAGGTCATCAAATATATGAAAGGACATGGGTGTAAAATGAAGCCAGCTTAGGGAAGTACCAGCAGAAGGTGCATGGGTGAGGTCTCAACTAGCACAGGAAAGGTTATGTCAGGAAGTGCATGGGTGGAAGGTATAGCCAAGCTATCATAAAATGGTAGGATGTGTGTGGTTGGAAGGTAAAATCCACCAAGAGGTTCATGTTAAGAGGAAACTTCCAGACCAAGTGAGGTCTCAGCAAGAGGTGCAAAGGAGGAGGAATATACAGTCTATGGTAGGACAGAGTGGTCAGATAATGGGTGGATGAAACGTCCAGCCAGAGGCAAGACCAGAAGTTTTTGAGTGGAGGGTTCAGTCAGTCTAAAAACATGTCAGGGCGTGTATATGCGGGCTGCAGCCATATTAGGACAGGAATTAAAAGATGATATACAGGTGGAGGGTGCAAACAACCAAGGGGCTGACCTGGTTGGAAGTGCATACTGTGAAAAGAAAATAATATCTCAGGAACTCAAACTCACTATATCAAAGGGAAAAGTTAAGCTTGGGAACTGAGTCATCCCAAATCCTGCCTTCCTATTGTTCCTAAACAGACAGCTGCAAAGAAAGAAGGTCACATATCTCCCCAGGTAGCTTTGCTCACAAACTTCTTACAAGGAAATTCCTTTTAAAAAAAATTCCCTGAAATCTTTACCCTAAAATAGAGTTTAATTTTACCCTAACAATGTGAATTAACAGCTTATCTTCACGTGTATGAGACAAAGACAAGACTAGAAATCATCTCTCTACCACTTTGACAGAATGAATATTTGACTTCTTCCTCTACTCTGTTTACTTTATATTATCTAAAATACAGATATAAAGAACACCAGACGAATGCATCATTAACTATTCCTCTTTCTTTTCTGCCTCCTATTTCCCTTTTAAATGCTGAAATCTTCAATACCTTCTTTGAAAAAGCATGGACCACAGGTCTTACTGTGACTTTTGTCTTTTTTTCCTCGGTGTGTTCTCAACCTTGGCAAAATAAACAACTAAGTTGATTGAGACCTGCTTTAGACACTTTTTGGTACACATTGGGAAGAGGAAACATCCAACAAAAAGGACATAGTTGCAAAAATGCATGCGTGGAGAAAATATCCAGTCAATAGTAGGATCAGATGGGCAGTTCATTGCTAGATAGAGAATCCAGGCTAATGGAGGAAATGGCAGCAGTTGCAGTACAGGAAAGGGAAGCAAGCCTAGGGGAAAACCTGCGGAAAGTGCCTGCATAAAATATGCAGTGAGAACCACCAAGAAGTGCATGAGTACATGTGGGGCAATCACAAGTAGGTTCAAGTATGGAGGGTTCAGAAATCCTAGGGGAGACTAGGCAGAAGATGCATTAGTGGAGGGAGCATACAGTCTAATGGTGGACACAGCAGGAAGTGAAAGGTTTGTGGAAGTATTCCATTTTCTGAAAAAACAGCAGCATGTGAGTCAGAGGAGGGAGCAGAGGGTTTATGGGAAGAGGTAGCATTCAGCCTAAGGTAGAATTGGCAAAAATCGCATGTATACAGGAAGCAGCAATTCCATATAAGGACCCAGTGGGTACTATATATGTAGAGGATGCACCCACATTATGAGAAGAATCAAAAAGATTTGCAAACATGCAGAATACAGCCAGAAGAATTGACTAAAAGTGCATGGTAAAGGAGGCATCCAACCAAGGTGGTGAATCTGTGGGTTTATATATGCAGGGTGCAGCAAGAATAAGATAGGATTCAGCAGACAGTGCAAGGGTGGAGAATACACTCAATCTAGGGGGAAAAGTTTTCAAGTGGTGTTTGGCTGGAGAGTAAAACTAGCCAAAAAGAGGTACATAGGTAGAAGAAACATGTAGCCCAAAAAAAGAATATTGGAATAAGTACATTCCTGGAGAGAGAATCCATCCTATGGGTATTCTTGGCAGGAGTTGCATGGATGGAGTATTTAGTGAGTTTAGGGACAGATATGGCTATAAGCTCATGAGCAGTGGAGCAGCCAGTATAGGGTAGGACCTAGCAGAAGATACCTGAGTCAAGGTTGCAGCCAAATTTAAGGACAGGGCAGAAGGCACATATGTGAAGGGGGCATCTAGCTTAGGAGTGACACTAAAGGGTATGCATGAAAGTACAGTCTTGAGAAGCAGTCACCAGGAAGTACATTGGCCAAATGAGCATCTATTTTAGAGTTGGACACAGTCAGAGCTGCATGAGTTCAGCCAACCTAGGAAGGACCTGGTAGAAAGTACACCGATGGAGTGTAGCCAGTCTAATGAAGGGCCTAGCAGGAACTGTGTTATGGAGTGTTCATCTAGCCTGGGAAAAACACTAGGCAGAAAATATGTGAATGGAGGGAGCAGAGAGCAGAGGTGAGGACATTGCAGTAAATCCATAAGCGGAGAAAACACCTGGTCTAAGGTAAGACTCAGCAGGAAATGTATGGGTGGACGAGTCATTCCACCTAAGATAGGATTCAGCAGGAGGTTCGTTGGTGAAAGGTCCCACCAGCCTAGCAGAGGATACAGCAAAATGTTGAGTTTTAGAGACTTTCTATCCTTGGGGAGAAGTAGGAGGAGATATATTAATAGAGGAGGGTGCATCCATTGTAAGGTAGAATCTGGCAGAAGAGATGTATTGTTGGAGGGAACATGGGAGGATGAGCATGGTTGGGGATACATGGCTGATGTTGCATGGTGTAGGGTGGACCCAGCCTAGGGGTCAGCCCATCAGTAAGTGCATAGTAGAAAGGAGAATCAAACCTTGAAAAGGACCTAGCAGGAGATATTTTAGAGGAAGCATTCAGGTTAAAAGAGAGCTTCATAGAAAGTTCACTAGTAGGTATTTATACTGGCCCAAGGGAGCATCTGGCAAGTAGTTCATTGTTGAAGAATACAGTCAGCCTAGGAGAGAATATAGCAGGAGGTGAATAAGTGGAGGGAGAATCCATTCAAAGAAAACTCAGCAGGAGTGGTGTAGCATTATTCTAGAGGATAAACTGACAAGACATACATGGGAAGAAGTTACATCCAGACTGAGGGAGAAGTAGGAAGGGGCCTTAGTGCTGAAAAAAGCCATTGTTAGGGAGGATCCAGCAGGAAGTGCGTGAGTATCAGATCCAATAAGCCTCGAGGATGATTCAGAAGGAGATGAAAAGGTGGAAGTTTCAGCCTTTAATTTTGAATAATTAATAATATATTAGTACAATGTGGAGGTAGGAAGATTTTACATCCTCACGCAATCAGAACTGAAGGTGTTTCCACATTATAGACATGCAGACATACAGGAATGGAGAAATAGAGCATTTAATTTCCATTTTACAAATATCAGCCATGATTCAAGAGTAAGCACAGAAACAGTAAAAATCCCTGGTCCAGATATTCAATAGTTGTTTCTTTCCCAGAAAGCATGAAATTCTTCACGGGTTTGAGCTGAAAAATAGATCACTGACACAACAGATTCTGTGGTTTCTCTCACTCAAAAAAGAACAGATCTCTACAAACTATCAATCTATTTAGAAAATATCCAAATGATCAGATCATAAAACAAATTCTCATCACATGCCCAAGCAAATGCACTTTTAAGTATACATACAAGACAAAGATACGTGTTTATACAAAAACTTGCACACAAATGCTTATAGCAGCATTATTTATAATACCCCAAAGGCAGAAACAACCCTAATGCCCATCAACTAAGGAACTGATTTTAAAAATGTGATTTATGCATATCATGGTCTATTTTATAGCCATAAAAATGAATAAAGTACTGATACACACTATAATATCAATGAACCTTGAAACATGCTAAATGAAGGAAAAAAACAATTTTATTTTTCTTTGAGACTGAGTTTCCCTCTTGTTGCTCAGGCTGGAGTGCAATGGCGCCATCTCGGCTCACCATAACCTCTGCCCCCCGGGTTCAAGTGATTCTCCTCCCTCAGCCTCCCAAATAGTTGGGATTACAGGCATGTGCCACCATGCCTGGCTAATTTTGTATTTTTTAGTAGCGATGGGGTTTCTCCACTTTGGTCAGGCTGGTCTCAAGCTCCCGACCACAGGTGATCTGCCCCCCTCAGCCTACCAAAGTGTTGAGATTACAGGTGTGAGCCACTGCATCCAGCCAAGAAGCCAAATTTCAAAAGGCCACATATTATGTTGTCACATTTATATAAAATGACTACAATAGGCAATCCATAAAGATAAAACATAGGTAAATTTTTGCCAGGGGCTTGTAGGGAGATGGGAATAGGAATGACTGCTTAACATTCTGGAATCTGATAGGGGTGATAGATATGACTGTAGTGTAGACACTGAATTGTACACTTCAAATGGTTAAATGGACAAATTTTATGTTATGTGAACTTAATTAAAAAGTAAAGTAAATACAAAGCCAAAAACTAAATTACCAACCATGATTTTCAACAATGGGAGTAATTTATTGGCTATAAAATAAGCCAAAAACAAAACAAAACAAAAATGAACCAAAAATAAAACACTAAATTCTCATAGAGGAAAACACAAATTATGAAAACAGAGTCAACAAACTACTATTGGTGAATTGGATTCAAATAGAAGAGACAGTACAACACATGCTAGGCTTTAAACTTGCATGTGTGTGGTGTGCTGTCATCAAAGTTTACATGGTTCTAGTAGGTAAATCAATTGGACATAGAAGTGTGTCCTTCAAAACAGGTAAAGATAATTATCAAGACTGTAAAATCATGACACACAAATGTGAACACATGTTAAAATACTTATCACATAAGGAAATTGGCAGATGCAACTAATATAATAGAGAATCCAAACAACAGAAACCAGCATACAGATAAGGAAGACTGAGATGAATATGTCAATGGAGGCAAAACTGGTTTGATTACTGTTGTGTGTATTGGTGGGGGGAGACTGAGCCTACTGTTGAGGTCTCTATAGGTTGAGCATGTCTCTCAGTTACCTACCACATACAAATGGATGTAAAAGAGCCTAAAGACAATGCAAGGCTAGAATCCAATGGATAACATGGAGTTGTATCCTATGAACAAGGAAAAGGTTTTCATTGAAACACACATTTTTTTCGCTAGAATGTTAAAATCAGGTAGATAGTTAGCATTCCCTTAAAAAAAAAAAAAAGCTCCCATTACTAGGGTGACCAGGGTCCTCTCATGGGCTTCCTAGGTTGAGGCCTGCTCAGGGCTCAGTGGACACCAGTGACGTCAGAAAGTGGAGGTTGTCACAAAGGCAACTCCTGACCAATGATGGGCTGGAGTATGAGGTACAGTGGGTGACATTAAGCACTAGTACATTAAGAAGCTCAGGCCGGCAGGAAAATCAAGCTGTGCCAATCCGGGCAAAACCCAGCAAACACCATGGCTGGAAAGAAAAGCAGTCACAGCTCCTGTAGGCCTAGGAGACAGCGGCCGTTCCTGTACCAGCAGAGCAGAGCTGCACATTCCCGTCAGCCACGTGGAACGCCCCCTGCGAGAAAGTCAGTATGCCCGGCGTCTGAGCACAACCACACCTGTCTTCCTGGCTGGTGTTCTGGAGTACCTGATGGCCAACATCCTGGAGCAGGCAGGCCAGGAGGCCGAGAAGAGCTGCAGTGTGCATATCACCCCGGAACACGTGCAGAGGGCACACTGCAAATGGATGAACAGCTTAGATAGATCTTGGAGCTGGAAGTTGACACCCCATCTCAGGCAGAAGAAGTGCCCTAACCCAAGGAGGAGAAGATGAAGGGAGAGTTCCTTAGCTTCGGAGAGGAGGAGAAGAAAGAGGGAGGATCCCTGAATTTTGGAGAGCAGGAGGAGAAAGAGGAAGGATCCCTGAGTTTCAGAGAGGAGGAAGAAAAAGAGGAAGGATTCCTGAGTTTTGGAGAGGAGGAGAAGAAGGAGGGAGGTTCCTGAGTTTGAGAACCATGCAGGACTTCATTAGCAACCTCTTCCAGCTGCCAAAATTCCCATAGATAAAAGACCCCAGTCTGCTTCCTTCTGCCCATTTAAACTGGGTAAATCCATGACAGTGCTTCTGACTCCTCTCAATGTCCGTCACTTTGGGTGTGAGGTGTCTGAAACATCTAGGAGATGCTATCCCTAGAGAGCTGAAGGGGTGGCCAGTGTGTGGAGTGTTTGAATCTGTGATTTTAGAAGGAGCAGTTTCCAATGGTGATGATGAGAGCACTGGCCCTGGTGTGAGGAACTGGCTGGGGTAGACACAGAGACTTCCTCATTGCCTCTTATCTGGAAATGGCTTGTGAGGCCAGGGAGTTGGCTGGGGGCCTCGGAGGCTTGTTGAATTCCCAGCCTGATGCTGGGGCCTGGGATGGAGCTGCAATCTCTGACTGAGGTGCTGGAGGCTTTATTCAGGATAGGAAAAGTCTGAAGTCAGACGGCGGTGGCCACAGGGGTGGGTGGAGAGGGTGTACACTGGCTGGCATGAACTTAATGGGACAGGGGCTTTACACAGACGTTGAGGAGTGAAGGAGAAGCCATCATGAAAAATGCAAAAAAGAAATGATGGCCTGCTGGATTGCATTTCTTACTTCTTTATACCCTCCCTTATTATGAAAGAGGACTTGAGGCAGGGATTCGTAGCTAGTGCTGTGAATATATTTTTCTGTCCTCTCTTTAGGACACTGGTAAAATAAATCATGAGATTATATAAAACCTATGATCTGGCCTAAGATGGGCAATTCCAGAAATTGTTAATGGTTAATTATTAATGAATCAGCTTAATTATAAATGTATTTCATTTAAAACACGATTAACAATCTCATTTTTAAATTAAATACCTATTCATTATAATGACCATATATTACATAGAACACCAAAGAATTATCAGTGACTGCATATATGTTTTAAGAGGTATACAAATAATTCTGTCCCAAGCAATGGCCTCTAAAGCACAGGCAATCCTTTTCAAAACTTCCTGTTCTGTGCAAAGTTTAAAAAAGGTGTCACATCAGGTGTTGTAGCCATCTGTCCCCTTGCCTGTGAGTGTCCACATTTTAGGTTGTCACCTGGTCCTTGGGTCCTCGGGGGCCACAGTCCGCTGCCTGCTGGTGTTTCACAGATGGTTGGTCAGAGGCTGCCCAGCCGGTTTCAAAAACGGGAGCTGAGGGCCTGGTTTCAGATCCCAGTTCACCACTTTTTGGCCATGTGATGATACTGGACCTTCATTTCTCCCTCTGAGCAGATCTCTTCATGTGTAAATGGGATAATAAGAGTTCCTCCATATGTGTATTTTTCTGAGATTGAGCCCAGTTGGGGCTGTAAACTGCTGCTCCACACAGTGCATGCACAGGGTCACCCTTAATAAACAGCTGCATCTGTCTCCTTCCCTAACAGCAGACTCACAGGCGGGCTTCCCCAAAGTGCAGTGGGCCTGGTTCTCAGGTGACCACTTGGCATGTGGGCCATGGCTGTGAGAACCACATCCTGCTTAGCCCTGTAGAGAGACAGGAGTGTGCCCAGGAGCAGAAGACAGGAACAGAGGGACGAGTCAAACAATCCCCACTCCAGTGTCCCCTCTGCACCTCCTCCCTGATGACTTGCTCTCTCTCTCTCTGCTTCTGTCTAAGAAGGACCTAGCTTTGCCTTTGGCTAATTCAGAGGAGTGTCCTGAGAAGGAAGGAAATAGTGTTGGGGTTGTCTTTTGGGCCATTTGGGAGATGTGCTTGTCTGAATCCCAGAAGCCTTTCTTGCCACCTCATGTCCAGTGAACCTCATATTCCAAGGGAACTCGTTGTCAAGATGTCCATCCCACCGCTGCATGATTCCTTATGGAGAGCTGTAAAGCATTTCCAGCCTTAGCCCAGGTTGTCACTTTCTCTCCTGTGCATGTGAGCAGCAAGCAGGCCTCTCCCCAGCAGCTGCAGGTGGGGAGTCTCCTTCAGCTGATCCCTTCATGGCAACAGCAGAGTCCCCTCCACTTCCCAAAGTGAAACATCTTTGTGTTCAGGGTATGGGTTTCTGCTAGTTCAGTGTCCTCCAGTCAGAAGTGGTGCCTCTAGGATGGGTAATGGCTGGGAACTGATCTTTTTCCTCAGATCTTGACATGTTGGCTAAGTAGCTGTCTGGTGTTTAAAAGCTGTTGATGTTGTTTATGGCTGTGGCTGATTGTAGAACTAGACATAATGTCCTGGATACTTCACTGGAATGAACATCTGGGGGCTTCATTCAAGGCAAGAGAAGCCGTGGTAGGTGGGTGGCCCATGGAGGGTGAGTCCCTCTGTGTAGTCAGGTGGTCACCTTACAGTTTATGCAGTCACTATGCAATAATGGTCACTGTGACCCCGTAATGACCAGGCTTCTGGGCTGTTTCAGACTCTGTTTCATGTCTGAGGTGGAGTTTGGAGGTTGACCTTGGATGAGCCCCTGTTGCAAGCCCTCTGCAGAGTCAAGGGGCATGGGAGAGTTAGCAACAGGAGTAATTGCCATCCCTTTAAGAATTATGCTCAGCTGTGCTTGTGGGATTCACAGGAAACATGGGGGCCACAGCCAGAATAGCATCAGGCTAATGCAGCACCCTGCCAGATCCCCCTTCCACATGTGTAAGGAATCCTACACTCGGGAGGCAGGGAGGCAGAGAGAATTGCTGTCGCTGGAAAGGCATGAGCCCACCCATGTTTGGGCCTTGTGTGCATTTCTAATAGATGGGAGGGAAAGATGAAGAAGGAATCCCTCTGGCCTGTGCCCTGTGGACAGAACAGCATTTGCGGCCAGTGTCCTATTTAGAGTGAGAAATCTAATACCCAAGTGAGCAAGGACAGAGGCTGGGGTGACTGTGGCTGCCACCCGGGCCAGTGATCACAAGCAGTGTCAGGGCAGGTCAGGGCCAGACTTGCGTAAAGACTGCAGAAAACATCATGTGTGAGGAAAGATGAGCACCAAAGTTGAGCATGGAGGTAGGGGACTTGGAGGGTAATGGTGGCTTGGTCCTGGCATTAACACAAGGTCTGGCTACCAGACTGGCCTTCCAGAGAGAGCATCCTTTGCAACAGAAGCATTTTGAAGGCTCAGATTTCCTGGTCCTTGTATGTGACAGATATTGCACATGTGTTCTGAGGGAGATGGGAAGACTCTTTACTTATTTACTTTTTGACACAGAGTTTCACTCTTATTGCCCAGGCTGTAATGCAATGGGGTGATCTCGGCTCACCACAACCTCCACCTCCTGGGTTCAAGTTATTCTCCTGTCTCAGCCTCCTGAGTAGCTGGGATTACAGGCATGCGCCACCATGCCTGGCTAGTTTTATAATTTTAGTAGAGGAGGAGTTTTTCTATGTTGGTCGGGCTGGTCTCAAACTGCTGACCTAAAGTGATCTTCCTGCCTTGGCCTCCCAAACTGCTGGGATTACAGGTGTGAAAGACTCTTTACAAAAGGTCTTTGGAACCCCAAAATAGGATTCAAGTAAAAGAAATTATCAACTGCATTATTTACCTAAGGTGCAGATTACAAACTCCTAACTCACATACCTAAACTGGGCAACAGGTTTGCTAATCCTACACAGACATTACTAGTATCCATTTTTACAGATGTGACCACCAAGATTCAAAGATGTTAATTAGCTCGCTCAAAGTCACATGATGAGTATGTATAGTACATTGAGGGCAAGAGCCCAGCCTTCCTTACCTGTTGTTTTGTTCTTTCTCTATTCTGTCTGGAGAAGTGGGCCTTGGGGAAAAACTATTAATGTTTTTCTCTAGAAAACAGAAACTAGTCTTCAGTACTAAGATGTTAGGGTCTATTGGATATCTAGCAAAGCATCTAAATAACTTGCTCTCAATTACTTTCATTTCTGTTTTATTTGATGAAGGCTGGGCAGGCTAGGATAAAAAAAACTGTGTGAAACTACTTCTCAACTAAGGTGTTTTTGAGGACTGCCTCTGTTCACTGTCATGGTCTTAAAGGTGATTATGTGTCATCAGAAGGTTCTGTTAGCTGAAGTGTGTACCAGAGAGACTATTCTTCGAAGCACTAGTACTGGGGATACTGCCTTTTTCCTCAAAGCTGTCAAATTGTCTTTTGTCATCAAAGACAAGAACTCTGGTTTTTATTTGGTTGCAGAACCTTTTGAGAAGCATCAGAGTAAACTGAAAAAATTATCTGGAGATGACAAGCTTTAATGTAACAGCTCATTAGTAATAACCAATAAACCTAAATATTTTAACACAGTGCTATCCATAAATTGAAAGAACAAATTTTTGTGAGATTCCAGGAATTACATGGAAAACCACAAAGAAAGTTTTAGATGTTAAAGATATTGTGAAAGTTTAATTATTTATATCATTTTTCATAGAGAACTTAATTTGGGAATGTAAAATTAAAAAGTTGACTAGAGATTTATGCATTTGAGATGGGCAGAAGTCAACAGCAGGTGTGTGGGTAGAGGAAACATCCAGACTAGGTGTAAACTCATTGGGAAGTCCATATGTAGATGGTGCAGCTAGCCTAAAGGAGAGATTGATAATTAGTACATGGCTGGAGGTTGTAGCCAGTCTGAGAGGGGCATACCAGGAAGTCCATAGTTAGAGGGATCCTCCAGCCTTGGGAAGGATATAGCAAGAAATATATGAATGAAAATATATAGCTTAGGGACAAATTCAGCAGGAGATGCACGTTTGGAGGAAGGGCTCTATGGGAGGACTTGATAAGAAATCCACGGGTCAAGTGAGCACCCAACCCAGAGAAGAACATTGTAAGAGATGCATAGGTGGAGAAAACATCCAGCTTAGGAAAGAAAAAAAAAAAAAACTTCAGCAGGAAGTGTGTAAACTTAGAAGAGAGTTGTGCATTTGGTGCTATAGGTTGAGGTTGCAGCATGCCTAGAAGAGAAATTATCAGATGGTATGTCAGTGGAGGGAGACTCCATGGTGGAAAAAGTCTTGGGAGAGAGTGCATTATTGTAAGACACAGCAAATCTAGAGGAAGTTCTGGAAGAAAGTATATTGTTGGAAGGGGCATCCAGCCGAGGACAGGACCCTGAAGTGGTTGCACTAGTGGAAAGTGCATTCAGTCTAGGAAAAATGTTTGTAGGTAGAGGCAAAATGTTTATAGCTGAAGAATATAGCCAGTTTAAGTAAGGCATAACTGGTGGTACATGGGGAGAGTGGGTATCAAGGATGGGAGGAAGAATGTGCAAGAGTATCATGGATATATGGAATATTCAGCCTAGATGAGGACCCAGAAAAGGTTTTATGAGAAAGGATGGAGTCATTCTAGGGAGTCTTCTGAGGAGGTAATTGGGTAGAGGTAGCAACCAGATAACATGGGGAGAAATGCCAGATATAGATATTTAACCTAAAGTTAAATCAATAAATTTTAAAAAAGAGAGAAATCAAAAGGATGTTCATGGATGGATAATGCAGCCAGCACAGGGGAGGTATTGTGCTGTCATGAATGGATCAAGATAGTATCTAGCCCATGAGAAGAGTAAGCAGGAGGTATGTGGTGATGGGAGTATACAGCCTAGGAGAAAAACACACAGGAGTTGCATGAATGGAGAATGCAACCAGCCTATAGAGGGACCCAATATCAGATTCAGTAGTGGTGAGTACAGCTGGCTTTAGGGAAAGCCCAGCAGTACTACAGGAATGGAGGAAGCATTCATAGGAAAGGAAGAACTTCCAACAAATAAATATTTGGATGAAAAATTATATATATCTCCTAAGAGAATACATAGTAGAAGGATCATCTAGTGAAGGGAGGAACCTACAGTAGGTGTGTGCTTGAAGCCAGTGGAAACCCTAGGGAATGACATGACAAGTCGTGGAGGGATGAGTGGAGGGATGTAGCCAAAACAGGAAAGGAATTAGCTGAAGGAGCAAAGATGAATGATACAAGCCTGTTGGATGATCTGACAGAGAGTGAATGGCTAGAGGGAGAAGTCAGCCTGTGGCATTGCATGGCAAGAGGTGTATAGATGGAAAGTGTAGCAAGGCTATGAGAGGCCACCCAGACTGTTGATGGTTGGAGGATTCATCAAATCTAGGGGTAGATTTGGCAAGAGGAAATGGATGAAGTGTATATCAAGTCTAGAAGAGAACATAGTAGAAAGTGGATGAATGAAGTTTGCTTTGGGCCTAGGACAGGATCTAGCAGGAAGTTCAGGAGTGGAGTTAACATCCAGCTTTAAGTAAGACTTGGGAGACGGGGCATTAATAGGTAATACAGACAGCTTGAGGAGGAAATGGCATGGAGTGCATAGATTGAGAGTATAGCCAGTTTAAGTGAGTAATTTGCAAAAGTTACATTCATTTATAGAGTATCCAGACTAAAGGGAGGCTTAGCAGAAGATGCGTGGGAGGGTAGGGGAGGATCTCACATAAAGTGTATGGCCAGAAATATCATTTTCCTCTCTCTGCTTCTCCTTGTGAGTGACCCTCTGTGTCTCTGTGTGACATGCCATGCCTCTTGTCCTTAGGGGAACTGTGAGTAATAAATACTCCTTTCAAAGGCAGTTGTCTTCATGTCTAACATTTTGCCCTATCTCGATTATATTTTTAAACAATTTTTGTATTGAGCAGGGTGGTTTGGTGGTTGATGAGGATGATATGCCTTTAGACTGCTCTTGGCTTTCTAACTAAATCCAACAGAGTAAATAGTGCCTGAAATGGCACTGCTGGCTTGTGTTTTAGCAGCTGTCACATTTTATTATGACTGTCAGGTACTGCTCTGATTCTCCAATCTAAATTATGATAGAGCTCCAAAAGCTGAGTCCTCCCTGAGCAACTGTCCTTAGAGTGTTTCAGTCAGGGTAAAGAAATCTCCAGTTAACTTCTTACATATTTACAATGTCCCCAGAAGTGCCTATGGTAACTGGCTGTTGTACTGTGAAGGTTGTCCAGAAGGAACAATAGTGTGAAATAGTGAATCACCAGACCAAGAGGTTTGATTTTAGAAACAAGCATAAGAACAAATCAGGCAGTGCCACAGTTGCCCTCATGGAGGTAGACTCCAACCCTGGGGAGACTGACTGGGACACCTTAGAACAGGAGACAGCAACCTATAGGCAGGGCTACAACACCAAAATACTGCCACTAGTAGTAAATGACCAAAGGATAAAAACCACCTGCAGGATCTGCACATGTACCCCAGAACTTAAAGTATAAATAAATAAATAAATACACTATAAAAATCACTGGGAAGAAGAGTGAATAGGAAAACAAGGCAGAGACAGAGTTGGGACCTTTTCCAAATAATATGAAGTTAGCATCTGTTGAGACACTATAGGACTCTAAAACATCATTCCCTGACAGACGTATGTATTAGCAAATTAGAGACATGGGTATCTCTCATGGAAAAAAAAAATTGGCCAGCCTGCTTATAAACTCCAACAACCAAAAAACCTGCTAGATACCTTTGAAACTCATGCAGCAGGGAAAGTTCCCCTCTCTTTTCGTCAGTTTGGCCCAAAATATTGGATAGGAGACGCCCGACTGAGAAGAAGAAAGGCACTTCCAGTTCCTGGTTAATGGGTTTCTAGTACCATGTCCTGACCTTCAACAATGGCAACCACCTGACTCCCTCCTGAAGGAGACAGCAGGTCCCCAAAGCTTGTCTCACTGCCTGAGGAAAATTGCCCGCATACTACCCAAGTGATTCATTGTAGCTCAAAGAATAGCCAATATTTTCTGGTTCTTTTAGATATAGGGATAGAGATAACAGTTACTCTTGGTACCCTCTCTTTTTCTCACATATATATATATATATATATATATATATATATATATATATGCAATCTATTTAAAATATTGGGTCACCCCATTAAAGGCATATGGGTTCCACTTAATGTTACAATGGGATCTCTTAGATTCCTTGCAATATCCACTCTGTCTCTGGCCCATCTAGTCATAAGTGTGAACACCGAATACTTTAGGGCCACCTCTTAAATTGGAACAAGCCAAAATCTGTACTATTTGCTATGAGACATGCTCAAGGAGAGATCATAGTCCCTCTGCCTCCCCTTAAAATTGTCAATAAGCCTCAATACAAGCTATGACAATGTGAAGCTGGGCTCAGGCCTATTATTTTAATCTTTAAAAGATGGAATTGTGGTTCCTATCATCTCTCTTTTTAGTTGCAGTATCTGATCAAAGCAAAAGGCAGACAAACAAGAATGGTGCCTAAGTGTAGATTACTGCCACCTCAATGCATTTGTTCTGTCCATTGAGGCACCTGTTCCTAAGATTATTGAAGTTATTAGTATCAGGGTTCACCTAGTGATTTATTTGTGGTAACATATCCAGTCAGTATTTTCTACTCAATATCTATTACCAAAGATTCACAGCCACATTTTGCCTTCTCCTTTGAGGACACACAATATACATTCACTGGATTATCTATAGACTACCTCGGCAGCCTGGCCATAGCACAAAACTCTGGAGGAAAGACCTATAATTCATTAATTTACAGCATTCCCACTTTTGGCACTATGTAGATGACATCTGACTTAGGAGACCCTCTCAAAATGTTACAAGGGGCTTACATACCCTTACACGTCACCTCCAAGATAGGAAATGGACATGTATGAAATACAAGGACCTGCAAAGATGATAAAATTATTGGACATCTTGTAGTCATCAGAGAGTTTTTCTATTCTGGGCTCAGTAAAACACCAATTACTCACCCCCTTCAAGGTACCACAGACACTTAAATAGGCCCAAGATCTCCTGAGCCTCTTTGTCTTTCAAGACCAACACATCTCACATGTATTCATTATATTGGACCCATATATGAGGTCATATGCAAAACAAACTTCTTCCATTAAGGCCTCTCACAACAAATATTAATACTCAGGTAACTTTACAGTAGGCATTGACCTTTGTTCCCTTGAGGTCCAACTTTTAAATCAAGGCTTTGGCTACAAAGGACTATGCCTCTTGGAGCCTCTGGAACAGGTATGGTGTTAAGTGGCTGCCCATGGGTTTTTGGAATAAGTAACTTCCTCCAATGGCACATATATAAACAAATTCTGGCCCTTCTGGAAACTGAGGCCCTACCTGGTTCAGCTCTAGTTGGCCTCCAGACACAAATCCTTATTATGCCTTAAGCTAGAGACTCCATGCCAAGGGGCTAGGCATGACCATAGAATCCTCTTCGTTTAAGTGGAAGTAGTAGGTTAGAGATACAGTTAGGCCTTTCTAAACTTCTGAAGAATTGGTTTCCCATGTCCTCAGTCCCTTAGCCACACCTATTAAGGATGTAGGTGCACATCATATCATTCCTAGTAGTGATCTAGGGAGCCCCTTGAGATCAAGTGTCTGGCATAGGAAGTCAATGTGCCTCACCAATGGTAGGGCCACCATCCCACATGGTAGGAATCAGTGGTGAGTGGTGGCATACCACACTGCTACTGCTTCCTCTGTCACAAGGAATAGACATGAGAGTTGGCCCAGTTGGCAGAGTTTGATGCTGTCTACCTGATTCTTCAGGATTCCCTGCATTGCAAATTGCTTAAGATTTGTTTGTTGACTGACTCCTGCATGGTCGCCATTGGGTTAGAAAAATTGAAGCAAGATAATTTTTCCATTCAGGAAAGGTCTTCCTGGGATATCTCACATAGTAGACTAATGTCATTCCCCATACTTATTCTTATTTTGCACATCTCTGCACATGCCAAATCAAATAAATCAGGATCACATTACAATTCTATCACAGACAGCTTAGCAAGAAATAAGCTCTTTGTACTAATACACTGACCTGCCTCTCCCAGATAATCTCCATTATCTGCTTTTGTTCATGGCCAGATAGGCATATGAACCCTTGGGACACTAGGGTCCCAGGGTACTTTGGGCACAAAAGAAAAACTTCCTTTATAAGTTTTCCAAACATCAAAGTTGCCCTAATTAGGTGTGATCTGTGCACCTTTACCAAACACTGGCCTTTATCATCTGTACACACAATTTCTCAAGGGATGAAGCCATACAGTCAGTGACAATTTGATTATATTGGGCCTCTGCCACTCTCTGCCTGTGCCACATGATATGCTTTTTGTCATGAATGACACATATGTGGGTTTTCTGTTAGCTTTCCATTCCAGGCATTCTAATTCTGAATCTACTATTTAGGGCTTTACTAGATTGGTCCTTACTAGATTGGTTCCTTGATCATCCTGCCAGGTCCTGCAGCCTTGCACCCCTGACATGTCCTTAACTTAGCTGGCTGCACTCTGCCACTCTGCACCTCCTGCCAGGTATTCTTAGGATATCTGCATCATCCACCCATGTACCTATTTATGGGCCTTTATGCTTCCTCCACCCGTGCATTTCCTGCATTTTCCTCCCACAAGGCTGTATCATGCTTTTTGTTCTGCACCTCCTGCCATGTTCTCCCCTAGACTTGCTATATTCTCTGCTTATGAAAGTCTTGCCAGGTCCTCTTTGAGAGCAGCTGCATCCTGCAAAAACATACCTTCTGAATCCTATCCTAGGCTGAATACCCTTTCCACCCTTTAACTTCATGTCAGTTTTTTTTTTCCTAGACTTGTTGTACCCTCCAACAATCCACTTTGTGTCACGTCTTTCCTGAAGCTGGCTGCACCCTCCCATAATTACTCAATCCTAGAGCCTCCCATGAATTCTGACAGGATTCTGAGGTAGAATGTATGCCATTCACATCTGTGCACATCCTGCCAGATTTTCTCCAAGGATGTCTGCACACTTCACTCACGTTCCTTTTACTGAATCTTCCGCTAGACATGCTACTCCTTCCACCTTTCAATCTCCTGGATGTCCTCTCATCTGCTTCCTGCACCCTGCATCCATACACTTCCTGCTGAGTCTTCCCTTACACTGGCAGCATCCTCCTTTCATGAACTTTAGGACAGGTTCTTCCATATGATGGCTGCATTGTCAACCATGTACCTCTTCTCAAGTCCTCCCTTAGACTGGACATTGCCTGTTCCCTTGCACTGCATACTAGTGATTCCCTAGGTTCGCCACACCCTCCACATATACACATTTTGCCGCAGATAGCATTACGTTGATAATTTCACCAACCACACATGTTCTGCCAGCCCTCTGGACTAGGCTAGATGCTCCCTCCTCCCATACACATCATGCTGAATTATCAATTTTGACTCTATTACAAACCCTTGAAATTCATGCTTAACCCTCCAGTAGTTCAAATACAAACAATATCCCTGCATTTTTTTTTTTTTTTGCCAGATACCCTATTACTCCAGCTTCACTCTCTGTTGATGCACTTCCTACAGCTTTCTCTGTGAGGCTAGCTGCACATTCCCTCATGGAAATCTAGCAACGTCCAACTGACAATGCAGTTACTGCTAGTTCCTTCCTAGACTGGCTACACCTCCCAAATTATGCACCTCTTGGTACACCCCACTCCAGGCTGGCTTCAACCTTAAGCTTCCTGATGGGTCCTTACCTAGGCTGGTGCATGCTCTAGTCATAATTTTCCTGACTACCGTCCCTTTGGCTTGCTGAAAATGCCACAAATGCACTTAACGGCTGAGTACTCCCTTAGCCTGGATCTCCCTCACTCACCCAATTCCTGCCATGTCTTTGCTTAGGCTTCACCCTCTCCTAAAACTCCTAAACCTCCTATGGGGTTCTCCCCTAGGCTGCCTTTTCCTACCTCCATTACACCTCCTAAGTGCCCTACCATAGTCTGTACATACGCATGGAGTGCACACATACATATAGCACTTGCTGGGACCTCCACTTGCCTGAATGTTCCCTCTACATGCCCTCCTTTATACTGTGAGTTTCCTACACCCTTTCATTACAGCCAGAATGTCTTTATCGTAAACTCATAAACCTACTGCAATGTTATCCCATAAGCTTTCTATGCTCTCCAACTATGTTTTTCCTGACAAGTTATACCATTGGCAATCTTCCCTCTCCACCCAAATTTCTGCCAAATCATCTAGACTGGATTTTCCTTCCTCCCACAAACATCCTGCCACGTCCTAACCAAGACTAGATGTAACCTTGAGCCACCCACTATTCCCCAATTCCTCCTCTATGCCAAAAATTTTCTCTAATGATGTTCTCTCTAACCATTCATATAATACTGAGCCCTCTCCTAGGTTGGTTCATCCTCTTCAGATATCATCTTCCCGATCTCCACCAGGTTGCATGGCCCCTCCACCCACATACTTCATGCTGATTCCAACCCGAAGCTTAATGATCCTACCTCCCATGCAACTCTTGATGAGTTCTTCCTAGGTCTGCTTTACCATCCTTCGTATACTCAATACTGAGTCCTTCATTATTCTGGATCTTTCATCCACCAATGCCAGACCAAAATCTAGGCTGGTTACTCTTTCTACTAATGCATTTATTCCACCACACACCACCCATGCAATTTCCTCCAGGTTTTCAACTATACTGGATGTATCCTTCACTTTTGCATTACATGTGGGGTATTTTCCTGACCTGGCTTCAACATGCACCTCTTGCCATGCTCTCCCCTGTGCTGGCTGTATCATTCTCACTGTACCTTCTTCCTACTCCTCTCCTGTGCTAGATAGACACTTCAACCATACACTTCCTGAAGGATTATTTCTTAGTCTGACTGCACCATGCACCCATGGACCTCCTACTAATTCCTGCTTTACGCTGGCTGCACCTTTCACCCAAATAATACTCTCATTTCCTACACAGGAAAGCCTCTGTATTCCACACAGGTACTTCCAATAGAGCTCAAACCTAGGTTGGCTGGAGTATTTGATAATATACTTTCCCCTAGTATTCCTCTAAGCTGCCTGTTACCTCCACATATGTACCTTGTATATCCTGCCTCATCCTTTGCTAGACTGGCCATACCATTCATCCATACACTTCTTGTTCCTAATCTGATTGTTCTCTCATGTACCCTATAACAAGTCCTACCTGTGCTGGATCCTCCCTCTAACAATGCATATCCTGCCATGTCCTTATCTAGGCTGTATGTACCCTTTGCCCATGCACCTCTTCCTGAGTCTTCCACTTGACTGGATACTCCTTTCACACATACACTTCCTGCAATATGCTCTCCTAAGCTGGATGTTACCTTCTTCCATCCACATTCTAGTGAATTCTTCCTAAGGATGGATGTTTCTAATTCCCATGTATATTCTTCTGTATCTTCTCCTAGTCTTGGCTTTCCTGTGCAACTTGTTCTGACTCCTCTTCATTGCTGGCTGCTTCAATTACACATGTACTTACTGAATTCATTCATAGGCTGGGTGTTCTCTCTACCCATGCACTTCCTGTTAGGTCTTACTTGGGATACCTACATAGTTTAGCCATGTACCTTTTGCCGTATCATTCCCTGGATTGGCTACAGCTTCCACTCCACTTATGCACATTCTGCCCTTCACTACCCGAGACAGGGGTAGTGGGTTGAATGGTGACCCCAAGAAGGATATGTCCATGTCCTAATCTCCAGAGTCTGTGAATATAATCTTATTTGGATAAAATACACTGGCAAATGTAATTACTTTAAAGATCCCTAAGATAAGATCCTTCTGGATTATCTGAGTGAGCCCTAAATCCAGTGAAAAGTATCCTTATACAAGAAAACCAGAGGGAGATTTGGCACAGACAGAGGAGGAGAAGACACATAAAGGGGAGGGGGCAGTGTGACTATGGAGACAGAGATTGGAGTGATGCAGCCAAGGAATCTGGGAAGTAGTCATGGCTACCAGAAGCTGTAAGAGGCAAGGAAACATTCACCCCTAGAGCTTTTGGAGGGAGCATGGCCCTGCCAACACTTGATTTCAGACTTCTAGCATCCCAAACTATGAGAGAATAAATTTCTGCTGTTTTAAGCTAACAAATTTTTGGTAATTTGTCACAGCAGCCCTAGGAAACTATAACACGGAAAGCTTCACTCTATACTCTTGCACCTCAGCCCAAGTTCTCTTCTAGACTAGTTGATCCCTCCATTCTTAAATCTCCTCTCAACTCTCACTTAGGGTGGCTGCATCCACCATTAATGAATGCCGCCTGCTGAATCCTTCCCTAGCCCCTCTCAACCTTCATCTCATACACTTCCCACCAAGCCCTCTGTTAAGCGAGGATGCCCCATGACAGCCGTGTTGCAAACTCCACACATAAATTTGTGGATTATTCCCTCGACTAGATGCATTTTGCATGCATGCACTCTCAGTCTTAGCCTCTCCTAGACAGGATGCTCACTTCACTTATGCACTTCCTGCTGGGTTTTTTGTTAAGCTGACTGCATCCTGCTTCCATTTATAACCTAACATGTCCTTTCTTAGGCAGGTTCCACAATGTAATCATAATACACCCCTAGGATGGCTTCACTCTTTTCCCATACACCTCCTACTGGCTGCTTCTCTATGATGGCAGCACTATCTACCAATTAACTTCCTTTAATGTTTTGTTCTAGGCTTACTGTTTCCTGCACTAAAGTACTCCCTGACCAGTCCTCCCTCTGTTTGGTTGGACTTTTAATCAATTCCTGACAGGTTCTCCCTAGACTGGCTTCTCATACCACCCCTTCACTTTCTGTTGGATCCTTCTCTTTATATTCATGTACTCTCTTATTTATGCACCAACTGCTAGGTAGATAAGAGTATCTCTTAGAGTTGCTGCTTTCTCTATACATGTACCTCAGGCAAATAAATGTTCTATCTGGATGCTCCCTCCCCTTGTCAATCTCATGGAAATCCTCACATTGGTAGTCTGCACCCTCCACCCAGGCTTCTTTTGTTTTGCTTTACCTACACTGAAAGATCTCTCAATTCAAGTACTTCCTTCTGGGTTATCTCTAACTTAGCTGCTTTCTCCATATATCCACTCTTTTCCAAGCTCTTCTTTAGGCTTGATGTTCTCTCTATCCATGCACATTCTGCCTGGCCTTTCTCAGGTCTACCTGTATCATGTATCCATGTTTTCCTTATAATACCTCATTTAGGCTCCTTGATTTCATGGCCCAAGCACTTCTTCCAGGGGCCATTCCACGGGTGGCTGCACCCTGCACCTCTGCGCATATTTCCATGACTTTCTTAATGCTGTATGTGACTTCCATCTATCCACTTTTCAGTGATCCTTCTCTAGGTCTGATGCTTTCTACATACATGCCCTTCTTGCCTGGGAATTCCCTGACATAGCTGAACCTTAAAACCATGCCAGGGCTTCTCCCAGGATGGGGGCTTCTTCCTCCCTTGAACATTCTGTTAAGATCTCCCCCAGGTTGGATATATTACTTCCACTTATACACCAAGTAACAATTTTCCTTGATTCTGGCTGCAACTTGCACTCATACATCTCCTGCCATGTGATTAAATAATCTGGTTGAACCCTTCACCCATGCATGTTCTGCCTGATTGTTACCTAAGCTGGTGGCACCAGGCACACATACACCTTCTACCATATCTTTTCTTATGCCGGCTGCACCTGGAAACTATGCATCCTCGAGCTCCTGGGTGAACTGCACCTTCACCCTTGCACCTCCTTCCAAGTCTCCCCCAAAGCTGGATTCTCCCTTTCCCCATAAACATCCTGGCAGTCCCTCCCCTAAGCTGGCTACAGCCTCTACACATGCATTTCATCTTTGATCCTCCAGTTAGCTTGGTGTTTGCCTCATCTATGCACCACTTCCTTGGTGGTGAGCTAGGCTGGATGGACTCTCTGCCACTGTACTCATTCAGATTATTCCTACTAGTTTGGAAGTGTCCTCAATCATGCCCCGTATAGGATGTCATTTATTATGCTGGTTGCACAATCACCATATAAACCCCTTACCAATAACTTCTTTGGGCTAAATGCTCCTTTGAATCATGCAAATGTTTCTCTGTTCTCTCCTAGGCTGACTACACCAAGAACACATGAGTCTTATACTGTGTCTGATCCTAGGCTTGTTTCATTCTTGATCAATGCACACATTCAAGCATATAGGCAGCCTAAGGAAGAAAACAGTAGAATTTATATTATGTCAGTTGCAGGAGACATATGAGTGCAAATTGCAGCCAGAATCAAGGAAAATTGTGACTTGGTGTATAGGTGAAAGTAATATCCTGGACTTTCAACATACTGCACTACTGCCCTCCATGCCATGTATTTTACTGGATTATACCTCCTGCTCACCTACCATTTATTTCCCTGGGCAAGATGTTATTTCTTCCATCTCTACACCTCTGGTCATCTTTACTGCTAAGCTGGCTGTACCCTGCACTATTGAAACTCCTGCTGAGACTTTCTCTAGGCTGGCTGCTATTTCATCCACTCATGCACTTTCTACTTATTACTTTCCTAGGCTGGCTGCACCCCATACCAGTGCACCTCTAAATATATCCTACTCTAGACTGACTTCAACCTTTATATACTACCTGCAAGATTTGCTCTATAATGAATAGTCCCTCCTCCAGTATACTTCCTGCCTGTCCTTATGTAGCCCTAGTGATTTCATTCCTTCTGCATTTCTTGCCAGATCTTCCCATAGGCTGAATCTACCTTTTACCCATGAAAGACCTGCCAAGTCTCCTCTATGTTGAATTCTTCATCCTCTCATGCCCGTTCTGCCAGGTCCTGCCTTAGATTGTATGCTTGCTCCAACCATACACTTCTTGCTGATTCTCCCCAGGCTGTCTCCAACTTGCATAATATAAATTCTACTGTTTTCTTCCCTAGGCTGCCTATATCCTCCAAACATGTACCTCATGTTATTCTCTCTTAGGTTAGATCCCCCAAACAATTATCCTTGCCCTGAATATTTCTCACCTTGGGATGGAAACTCACTAAAATCATATCCTTCCTACCATATTCTCCCATAGGCAATCTGCACATTCCACCCCTCCACACCTCTACTAAATCTTATCTCTGGATGTTCCCTCTACCAGTGGATTTCCTGTTGTGACCTCCCCTGGTTTGGTCATTTCCCCAACCAAGATGCTCCTGCTGAGTGCTCCAGTGGCCAATGCTTTCATTCCCAATGCACTTCCTTCCATGTCTTCTGCTAAGCTGACTGCCATCTGCATCCATACATCTCCGACTATTTCTCCTCCTAAGGCTGCATCCTTAATTCTTGCATTACATTTTTGGTCTTTCTTTTGGCCGACTTTCACTGCATTCCTGAAGATCCTCCCATATCCCCCCCTAGGCTGGCTACACCCTGCAACTGTGCACATCCTGCTATATCTTCCACTGAGTAGGTAGTACCTTCCACCTTTGCACTTCCTCTGAGTTTTTTCCTAGGCGGGCTGCCTAGGGAAGTTCTTATCAGAGGCTTCTTTATACGGACTCCACCATCTACTCAAGTACCTTTCACTGAGACTTAATGTGATAGTTAATTTTAATGTCACTTTGACTGGGCCAAGGAATTCCCAGATTGAAACTTACTTCTGAGTATGTCTGTGAGGTTGTGAGATTGCCATCTTTAGTCAGTGGGCTCAGTAAAGCAGATTGCACTTCTCAATGTGGTTGGCCATCATCCAATCCATTGAAGACCCAAATAGAACAAAGATTGAGGAAGGATTGTCCCTTTTCTTGTTGCCTCACTGCTCAAGCTGGAACATCTCACCTCATCTTCTGCTCTACTCAGGCTGGGATTTAGACCATTGGCTCCTCTACTTCTCAGGCCTTTGAACTTGGATTAAAATGCAACACTGGCTTTCCTGGGTTTCCAGTTTGCTGATAGCAGACCAAAGACTCCTCAGCTCACATAATGACATAAGCCAATTTCTCATAATAAATCTTTCTCTCCATATATACACCACCCCGCTCCCACACACACACACACACAGAGACAGAGAGACAGACAGACAGAAAGTTTGTAGAAAAGATGAAATTAGAAGATAAAAATTTTAAAAATGTACTTTACTCGTCATAAGGTTCATCAAATTCAAGACACCTTTATAAACAATGATC
The DNA here is from genome assembly GCF_009761245.1 of Sapajus apella. Classification (NCBI taxonomy): domain Eukaryota; kingdom Metazoa; phylum Chordata; class Mammalia; order Primates; family Cebidae; genus Sapajus; species Sapajus apella. The sequence continues at coordinate 32,242,407 of NW_022436957.1, forward strand.
CCACCCATATAGTTCATCCCTAAAGAATGGAGATTCCTGGGAATTTAATCATGTCAATGCAGTCTTTTTTGGTGATTAAAGGAAAATGAGTGACCTTTAAAGATTTTCTTAAGTTAAGAAACTAAAAGAATTGCCGAGGACGCAAGTAACATGGCCTCTAGACTGGGATGGTAGGGTCCCTGCTGTCTTGGTCTGGGTTCAGAACTCGACTGAGGAGCCATGGTGTGGATCCAGCTGGGGTGTCGGGGGCTAGGCACATGATGAAAATGAAGGACATGGACACCAAGACAGAAATTTCTTGGTTCTTAGAGGATTTATTTTGCCACAAATAATTGGCAAATGAAATCTCGTTGTGTTGCCCAGGCTGGCCTCAAACTCCTGGGCTCAGGTGATCCTCCCACCTCAGTCTAGCCCAGTATTGGGATTGCAGATGTAAGCTACCATGCCCAGCCCAGGACTCTTTTAAAATTAAAATCTGATCATGCCTCTGCCCTTATTAGAACCCAATGCCATTACCACTTACACCACCACACACCCCTCTCCAGCCACCCTGGCCTTCATTCAGGCCTTTATGTTTTCTTATTAGTAATTAAAAAGAGAATCTTATTTGACAGTTCTTTGACAAATAATTCTGTCTACAGAGGGGATCTTGCCCCAGAGGCCCCAGCTTGGAGTGGAATGTAGGGCCGTGTGTGGGAGAGCCTGCTCAAGTGCCGCCTGGCTTTTCCCTCCTTAGATGGAGACCACTCATGGAAAGGAACCCCCCTGATGGCATGGGCCCCATGCATATGCCTTTGGGGCATGTTGTGGCCAATGAGAAATGATGTGGGTCACAGCTGGTGCAGGAGATGCAAGGGAAAATTAAGCTCATTTTCGAGGATGGCTTGACACCAGACTTTTAACTGTCGAACAGATGGCATATTCTTTATGTCACTGAAGCTGATTTGGTGACAGGAAATGGCTACAGAAAGAGGCTCAATTCCAGTAATCTTCAAGGAGTTATAGTTGTTGAAAAAATCTGCATGAGTGAACAGTAATTCCCAGACTTACAGAAGTTTACTGTTCTGAACCTTGGAATGGTGCTGCTTCCAGTGGCCAGCCAGATTGAAGCATCCTGCCTCGTCATCCAGTTGCTTCAAGAGCAAACCATAGAGGCCAGTAAGAACTCGCTTCTTAGGAAGAAACAAGCTCGGCTGCTGTCACTCCTTTGAAACATGCAGCAGATCCCAGGAGTTGGAAAGGTTAAAGCTCCGCTTCTGCTCCCAGGAGTTGGAAAGGTTAAAGCGCCGCTTCTGCTCCAGACATTTCCAAGCATCCAGCAACTGAGTAATGCTTCCTTTCAGGAACTGGAGCAGGTGGTCAGACAAGCCGTGGCATAGCGGATCCATGCCTTCTTCACACAGCCCAGGTGAGGGCTGGCCTCAGGGACATGGTGTCTTCTCCCAAGACCACGAACACCAGGATCTTGTTTTCAGCTTTAAAATCCAAGGAAAAGGGCCAAGTGTGGTGGCTTATACCTGTAATGTCAGCAGTTTGGAAGACCAAAGAGGACAGATCACCTGAGGTCAGGAGTTCAAGACCAGGGTGGCCAACATGGTGAAACCCTGTCTCTACTAAAAATACAATAATTAGTCGGATGCGGTGGCAGGCATCTGTAATCCCAGCTATTTGGGAGGCCAAGGCATGAGAATCACTTGAACCTGGGAGTGATTGTGTCACTGCACTCCAGCCTGGGTGACAGAGTAAGATGCTGTCTCACAAAAAAAAAAAAAACAAAACAAAAACAAAAAACCAAGAAAAAGGATTTCCTCTCACAGCAACTAGTGAAAGATGAAGTAAGGCCTGAATGAATGGAGCTTGTGAATCATCCTGCCTTGGTGTCCGAGTTCAGCTTTTGAAGTTAGTGGGCTGCAGAGGGCACTGCCTTCATTCTGCTAAGATGAAAAGGGCTGGTGGGATCTTCCCAAGAGAGTCAGAGACTCTCACACTCAGTAAAAACCCAGTTAGGGCCAATTTTAATGTGTGACCTTGACCTGTAGCTATCATGGAAAGTACCTTCTAAAAAGCTTTGGTAGTGGATGTGACCATCTAAAGGAAACAAATGTACAAAGAAGCACTGTGTATCCTAAGCCCCTTGTTTGTGGTGTCATAGCTGCTGTTCTTCAGGTCTGGCCTTCATATACCTATACTGTGAGGGCTGCTTCCAATGTAAATATATAATTGCAAAACAATTTAAAAAAAGAAGAAGAAAGAAAAAAAAAGAAGCCAGAAAGAGCCAAATTAGGACTATGAGGTGGATACTTTATAATTTCCCATCAAAACTCACAAAATTGCTGTTATTTGATAAGAATGAACAAGAGAATTGTCATTGTGATGGTTAATATTGTTGTCAACTTGATTGGATTGAAGGATGCAAAGTATTGTTTTTGGGTGTTCTCCTTTAATTTTAAGGGTATTAAAATTTGAGTCAGTGGACTGGGAGAGGCAGACCCACATTCAATCTTGGTGGGCACTATCTAATCAGCTGCCAGCATGGCGAGAACAAAGCAGGCAGGAGAAGATGGAACAGCAGATTTGCTTAGTCTTCTGGCCTTCTTCTTTCTCCCATGTTGGATACTTCCTACCCTAGAACATCAGACTCCAAGTTTTTCAGCTTTTGGACTCTTGGCCTTACACCATTGGCTTGTCAGGGGCTCTTGAACCTTTGGCCACAGACTGAAGTTTGGTTTTGTTTTTTCTAATTGTATTTTAAGTTATGGGGTACATGTGCAAATTTTGCAGGACTGTTGCATAGATACACACATGCCATGGTGGTTTGCTGCCTCCATCCCCCCATCACCTACATCAGGCATTTCTCCCAATGTTGTCCCTCCCCAACCTCCCCAAGCCCCGCTGTCCCTCCCCTAGCCTCCCACCCACTAAAAGACCCCAGTGTGTGATACTCCTCTCCCTGTGCCCGTGTGTTCTCATTGTTCCACACCCACCTACAAGTGAGAACATGCTGTGTTTGGTTTTCTGTTCTCGTGTCAGTTTACTGAGAATGATGGTCTCCAGATTCATCTATGTCCCTACAAAGGACACAAACTCATCATTTTTTATGGCTGCATAGTATTCCATGGTATATATGTGCCACATTTTCTTTGTCCAGTCTATCATCAATGGACATTTGGGTTGGTTCCAGGTCTTTGTTATTGTAAACAGTGCCACAATGAACATACATGTGCATGTGTCTTTATAATAGAACAATTTATAATCCTTTGGGTATATACCCAGTAATGGGATTGCTAGGTCAAATAGAATTTCTAGTTCTAGATCCTTGAGGAATTGCCACACTGTCTTCCACAATGGTTGAACTAATTGACACTCCCACCAACTGTGTAAAAGTGTTCCTATTTCTCCACATCCTCTCCAGCCTCTGTTGTCTCCTGATTGTTTAATGATTGTCATTCTAACTGGTGTGAGATGGTATCTCAATGTGGTTTTGATTTGCATTTCTCTAATGACCAGTGATGATGAGCATTTTTTCATATGTTTCTTGGCCTCATAATATCTTCTTTTGAAAAGTGTCTGTTCATGTCCTTTCCTCACTTTTGAATGGGTTTTTTTTTTTTTTCTTATAAATCTACTTTAGTTCTTTGTAGATTCTAGATATTAGCACTTTGTCAGATGGGTAGATTATAATTTTTTTTCCCATTCTGTTGGTTGCCAGTTCACTCTAATGATTGTTTCTTTTTCTGTGCAGAAGCTCATAAGTTTAATTAGATCCCTTTGTCTTTTGTTGCAATTGCTTTTGGTGTTTTTTTTTTTTTTTTTTTTTTTTTTTTTTTTTTTTTTTTTTTTTTTAATTGAGACGGAGTTTCACTCTTGTTACCCAGGCTGGAGTGCAATGGCGCGATCTCGGCTCACCGCAACCTCCGCCTCCTGGGTTCAGGCAATTCTCCTGCCTCAGCCTCCTTAGTAGCTGGGATTACAGGCACGTGCCACCATGCCCAGCTAATATTTTGTATTTTTAGTAGAGACAGGGTTTCACCATGTTGACCAGGATGGTCTCGATCTCTTGACCTCGTGATCCACCCGCCTCGGCCTCCCAAAGTGCTGGGATTACATGCTTTTGGTGTTTTAGTCATGAAGTCCTTGTCTGTGCCTACAACCTGAATGGTTTTGCCTAGGTTTTCTTTCTTTCTTTTAGGGTGTTAGGTCTTAGGTTTAAATCTTTAATCCATCTAGAGTTAATTTTAGTGTAAAGTGTAAGGAAGGGGTCTAGTTTCAGCTTTCTGCACATGGCTAGCCAGTTTTCCCAACACCATTTATTAAACAGGGAATCCTTTCCCCATTGCTTGTTTTTGTCAGGTTTGTCAAAGATCAAATGGTTTTAGATGTGTGGCATTGCTTCTGAGGCCTCTGTTCTGTTGCAGTGGTCTACATCTCTGTTTTGGTACCAGTACTATGCTGTTTTGATTACTGTAGCCTTGTAGTATAGTTTGAAGTCAGGTGGCGTGATGCCTCCAGCTTTGTTCTTTTTCCTTAGGATTACACACTGAAGTTTACACTCAGATAGATGCAACTTCCACCCAAGCACTTACTGCCATATTCTCCACTAGGTTCAGTGCCCTCTTCATCCATGTGCTTCTTCCTAGATCCCCTTCTTATCTGGCTAATCGAAACACTGATGCAATACCCTGTTGTATCTTCCTCTAGAGTGCCTGCACCGTATAATCATGGACCTCTGGTCAAGTCCTCCTCTTGCCTGAATGCTTCTTTTACCCATGTACTTCCTGGTAAGTCTTCCTGGAGGCTGCTTTCAAATTACACTCATGCACCTCCTGTCAAGTACTCTCTTAGGCTAAATTCTTCCTCAACCTGTGAACTTTCTGCCAGGTCCTCTGCTAGTCTGGATGCACCCTGTATTTCTATACCTCCTAAAATATCCTCCCTGAGACTAGATACATTCTCAAGCCATGCACTACCTGTTCATTTTTACCTCAGGCTTGACTATCGCTCTACCAATGCACTTTCTCCTGGTTGCTCCACTATGCTCACTACACATTCTACCTAGGGACTTCACAAATCCTCTCACAGCCTGATGCTCCCTTCACTAATGCAGCTCTTCTCAAATTCTCTCCTAGTACATATTTTCACTCCACTGATGTATTGTATGTAATATTCTCCCTTAAGTTAGCTGAACATACCACACATGTACCACCTACTAGGTTTTCCCCTTTATTGATTCTTTCTTAGATCATGTACCTCCTACCAAATCCACCTCTAGATGGGGTGCAGTATTTCCTCATGAACATAATTCTGTGAAATTTTTCTAGATTGATTGAATCTCCACCATGCACCTTCTGACATTTCTTACACTCAGTTGGCTGGACCCTCTACCATGAACATCCTGCCTGGTGTTTTCACATTTATTTTATTGATTTGCATATGTTGAATCAACCTGGCATCCTGGGGATGAAGCGGACTTGATTATGGTGAATTAGCTTTTTGTTGTGCTGCTGCATTCAGTTTGAAAATATTTTGTTGAGGATTTTTGCATGGATGTTCTTCAAGGAATTGGCCTAAAGGTTTTTCTTTTTTTTTCTTGTGTTTCTGCCAGGTTTTAGTGTGAAGATTATGCTGGCCTCATAGAATGAGTTTGGGAGGAATCTATCCTCAATTTTTTGGAATAATTTCAGTAAGAATGGTACCAGATCTTCTTTGTATATCTGTTAGAATTTGGCTGTAAATCCTTCAGGTCCTGGGCTTTTTTTGATTGATAGGCTGTTTATTGTTGATTCGAATTTGGAGCTCTTTATTGGTATCTTCAGGGAATCAATTTCTTCCTGGTTCAGTCCTGGGAAAGTGTGTGTGTCCAGGAATTTATCCATCGCTTCTAGGTTTTCTAGTTTGTTTACATAGAGATTTTCATAGTAGTTGCTGATGGTTACTTTTATTTCTGTGAGATCAGTGGGAACATTCACTTTGTTCTTTCATTTTTTTTTGTTTGAATCTCCTCTCTTTCTTTATTACCGTAGCTAGCTTCCTATCTATCTCATTAGCTTTTCTAAAATATGTGTGTGTGTATATATATATATATATATATATATATATATATCCTGGATTTTAAAAAAAATTTAGATGGTTTTTCATTCTTGATTTACTTCAGTTTAGCTCTGATTTTGGTTATTTCTTGACTTCTGCTAGCCTTGGGGTTGATATATTCTTATTTCTCTAATTCTTTCAGTTGTGATATTATGTTGTTAATTTCAGATCTTTCTAACTTTTTGATGTGGACGTTAAGTGCCATGAATTTCTCTCTTATCACTGTCTTATTGTCTTAGCTGTGCTCTGGAGATTCTAGTATGTTGTAGATATTTTTCCTCATTAGTTTCAAATAACTTTTTAATTTCAGCCTTAATTTTATTATTTATGCAAAAGTCATTTGAGGACATTTTGTTTAATTTCCATATAATTGCATGGTTTTGACTCTTTTCTTAGTCTTGACTTCTGTTTATACAGTGCTGTGATCCAAGAGTGTGTTTGGTATGATTTCAGTTATTTTGCATTTGCTGATAATTTTTTTTTTTTTGAGATGGAGTCTTGCTCTGTCACCCAGGCTGGAGTGCAGTGGTGTGATCTCAGCTCACTGCAGCCTCTGCCTCCCGGGTTCCAGCGATTCTCCTGTCTTAGCCTCCTGGGTAGCTAGGATTATAGGTGCATGCCACCACGCCCTGCAGGGGTTTAATGGCACCCATGTAACAGTCTGGCATCTTTTCCATAGGGCTGCTATGGTCTGCTGGGGGCCCACTCAAGTCTCTGGTTGCCTTGAATTTTCCAGTACCTGGAGGTATTGCTAGTGAAAGCTGTGAAATAGTAAAGACGGCAGCCTGCTTCTCCCTCTGGAAACTGCCCTAGGTAGGTATGGATCACGTTTTAAAATCCACCTGTAAGCCCGATACCCTGGTTGGGAGGTCCCACTCAGTGAGGAGAAACACGGTCAGGGACCCACTTTAAAAAGCAGCCTGGCCATGTTTTTTAGAGCACCTGTGCTGTGGTGTGGTACCATTCCACTCCCAGTCAGCTTGGACTCTCCAAAACCTGGAGGCCAGAAAGGCTAAGTTGCCCAAATAGCAAAGTTGGTGGCCCACCTCTTCCTCTGGGAGCTCTGTTCCAGGGAGGTTTCAAATACATGTTGATAGGAGAACCAGTGGTAGTGGTTGGAGGCCCAAGTAGGGAGGTCTCACTCAAGGAGAAGGAATGGGATTGGGGATACACTTTTTTATAAAGCAGTCTGGCCATATTTTCATAGAATAGTTGTGCTGGGGAATCCCTTCTGTTCCCAGTTAACTAGGACTCTCCAAAGCTCAAAGACTGGATTGGCTAAGTCATCCAGACAGCAAAGACGATGGCCTACTCTTCGTCCTGGGAGCTCTGTCTCAGGGAGGTGCAACTTTGCTATTGCTGGCTGGTTGGAATTCCAAAATAGTCAGTCTTTTCCTGTGAGGTGCCATGGAAGTGGGGCCTGCAGAATGCCACTGCTCAGCCCTCTGGGTTCAGCCTCTTTCCTAGGGGTATTTATGGGGGTCTAACCTTCTGCTTTGCTGGAGTTGTAGCTACTCTTGCCAGGAAACCTGGAAAGCCCAGCTATTGAATGTTTCTGGGTCTCTGTGTATGCCTGAATGGCTGCTCTGCTAAGACTCTACATAGTTCTGTGTGTCAGACAGAAGGCCCTGGTGGAGTGGGTTTATGAGAACATTTCCTGATTTAAGTGTTGCAAAGATCTGTGAGAGAAGCATGGGTTCCTGGGGTTGCACATTCTCTGGGCAGGGGAGGTTCCCTTGGCTCTGTGTCTCTCCTGGGTGGTTTAACTTTTTGCTTTTTCCTTTCTCTGTTGGTCAAGTTGTTTCTTTGATTAGTCCCAGTGCAAATACCTGGATGTTTCAGTTGAAGGTGCTATATTTAATAACCATGTCTGTTTCTCTCTGTGAGAAACATGCATACTAGCTGCTTCTAGTCAACCATCTTGACCACCTCCCACAACTTTCAATTGTATAATTCCTGTCAGATATTTCCTTAGGCTGGATGCAGGTTCCTTTCATGAATTTCCTTCCAGTTTATTTTTTTTTTCAAGCTGGCAGCACAATCCATGAATACAGTTCCTGAAAGAGCTTGTCATAGGGTGGATATGCTATTCACCCATGCAATTACTGCCTCACCAACACCCCTTCCAATAGCTCTGCTATACCCTACAATCATGCATTTCCTGAAAGGTCCTCCCCTAAACATGTTGCATCTTCCAGGCATGCACCTTGCATGCAAGGTGCATGCCTGAAAGATGCAACATGTCTAGAGGAGTCCATGCTTTAGCTTAATACTTCCTTTACCCGTGCAGTTTATTCTTTGTCTTCCCCTTTGCTGGTGACACCTTACATATGCACACCCTGCACAGGCCACTGATAGGCTGGTTTTTCCTTAAACCCACGGACCTGGTCCCAGGTCTTCCTATAGGCTGAATTTTTCCTATGCCTGTGAAAGTTTCCCAGGACTTCTTCTAGGCTCTTTGAATCAGCCTAACTTAAATATTTTGTGAAATTCTTCATTATATTGTGTATTTCATCCATTCATGCACTTCCTGTGGTCATCCCCTAGGCTGGTTGGATTCTGCACCCCTGTATTTCTTGCCTTTTCCCAATAATAGTATGGATGTACATGTGACCCATAGGCTAGCTGACATTTTTTCACCTTGTCTAGATTCACATTTCACCATGCACAACCTGCCAGAACCTCCATTGCGCTTGTTGCACTCTCCATAATATACCTCCTTCTAAGACCTCCCTTTGCCAGGATGCCTCCTACATTCATCTCCTGCCATGTACTACCTGATGAGACTTCCTTTAGGCTTGGTATACCTCCTACTCATACACTTCATGGAGATCTTTTCCTACTTTTTTCCTACGTTTCCTACTTTTTCCTACTTTTTTAGTCTTCCTGTGCCTTCCACTAATACAGGTCTTCCCATGTTCCCTGTAGACTAACGCTCACTGTAGACATACATATCTGGCCAAGTGCATCCCTAGGCTGCCTGTACTCTGTAATAATCCATCCTCTACTCTGCCCTCCTTGAGTCTGATTGTTTCTACCACATATGTACTTTCTGCTGGCACCTTCCTTATTCTGACTACACCCTCCATTCATTCATCTTATGCCACATACTTCCAAAGAATGAATGGTTCCTCCATCTATGCACTACCTGCCATCATCTCCTAAGCAGGTTACATCCTACTTTCATGCAACTCTTGATTCTTCCACTTAAAATGGTTATCTCATCCCCTCATTCACTTTCTACTACATCCATCTTTAAGCTAGCTGCATCCCTCCCTCATACACTCTCTGCCTGGTCCTCTGCCAGGACAATTGAAACTTCCACCATTGCATCTCCTGCTAGATTCTACCCAGATAGGCTGCAGTCTTGCCTGTGACATCCTGATGAGTTATTCTCAAGACTTGCTGCTCCTCCCACCCATACACTTTCTGTCAAGACCTTCTCTTATAAGGCTGTACCCCGAACCCATTCAACATATTTCTTCCTTTTGTTTGAGACAGGGTCTCACTCTTGTCACCCAAGCTGGAGTACGGTGGCATAATCATGGCTCACTGCAGCCTCAACCTTCCAGACTCAAGCAATCCTCCCACCTCATAGACACAAGGAATCCTCCCACCTGAGCCTCTCGAGTACCTGGAATGACAGGTGTGTGCCACCATACCCAGCTATTTTTATTTTTGCAGATATGGGATTTCAACATGTTGCCCAGGCTGGTCTTGAACTCCTAAACTTGAACGATCCTCCTACTTCAGCATCCCAAAATGCTGGGATTACAGGCATGAGCTACTGTGCCTGGCCCCTATTATTTTCTTATAATGGATGCTCCCACCACCCATGCACCTCCTCCTGATTGTTCCTAAGGCTGGCTGAAACTACCTGTTCCAGCTTTAGAATGGATGCTTCCTACATGTATACACTTCCTCCAGATTATTTGCATTAGGATGGGAATCCCTCCAGCCCTGCCTCTGCTGATATGTCTTCCCATATGGTGGCACACCCTCCACTGATACATCTCCTGCCAAGTTCTCCCTAAAGTGGGATGCTGACTCCACATATGTACTTCCTGCTGGATCCTCCCCAGAGGGTGACTGCTTTCTGCATCCAAGCAGCTCTCACAGTGTTCTCCCCTTAGTTGAATGGTCCCTCCAATCATGTACTACATCCAGGTCTTCTAAAAGGTTGACTGAATCCCACATATATGCACCTCTTCCTATGTCAGCCCTAGGATGGTGGCATTCTAGACCTCGCAATTCCTACAAGATCTTCCACAGTGACTGCATATTGAAACCCTGCACTCCTCCCATTTATTACATTAGGCTGGACGTAACATCCTTCTGTGCATTACCTCCAGAGTCTACCCTGGTCTTGATTCTCCTTCCAATGATGCATGGCCTGCTGGGTCCTCCCCTAGGCTCACTGCAGCAAAACAATAATGCCTCTTTTTTTTAAATTGTACTTTAAATTCTGGGGTACATGTGCAGATCATGCAGAATTGTTGCATAGGTACACACATGGCAATGTAGTTTGCTGCCTCCATCCCTTGTCACCTACATCTGGCATTTCTCCTCATGTTATCCCTCCCTGACCTCCCCACCCCACCAGCATTGTCCCTCCCCTGCCCCCCCAACAGACCCCAGTGTGTGATGCTCCCCTCTCTGTGTCCATGTATTCTCATCGTTCAACACCTGCCTATGAGTGAGAACATGCAGTGTTTGATTTTCTGTTCTTGTGTCACTTTGCTGAGAATGATGGTTTCCAGATTCATCCATGTCCCTACAAAGGACACGAACTCATCATTTTTTATGGCTGCATAGTATTCCATGGTGTATATGTGCCAAATTTTCCTTGTCCAGTCTATCGTCAGTGGGCATTTGGGTCTTAAGACTCTCCTTAAACTGAGACAGGGTCTCTCTTTATTTATTCAGAAGCATGCTTCTGAATGCTCTGACCACATTTTCCCTTAGAATAGCTGAAACTTAAATCCATACTTATACAGCACATTCTTTCTGTATTTTCTTGCATTTTCACCCACATATCTCCTGTCATATTCTATGCTATTCAGGATGCTGCCTACACCTATGCACCTCCTACATCGATGTACCCTAGCATGTATGAACACTCTGCTCATGCATGGCCCTCAAGTCTTCCCCTTGGCTAGATGCTCCCACCATATATGTTCCTGTTGTGCCCTGACCAAACCTGTCTGCAACATCCTTTTACTATCCTCCTCTAGCCACAGCTTCCCATGGGCTCGATGCACACCTCACCACCCATGCACTTACTGCAAGATTTCCTCCCAAGATTGACAGCTTTCTGCACCCATGCACTAAATGCAGAGTCTGCCTACCTGTTGGCTGGAAGCTTCCCCAACTATGCACTTTCTCCATGTCTTCTCCTAGCCTGACTGCACACTGTACCCAAGCATCTCCTAATATGTGCAGCCCTAGCTTGACTGCATACTCCAACAAGGTCTTTCTCTATACTGATGGCACTTTCAAACATGTTCATCTTTTCACATCTTTGCAGTTTCTCACTTCCATCTATACACTTCCAGTAGAATCTCTCCTGAAAGGTTGCTGCTTTCTGTATCCATGCACCTCTTGCAGAGTCCTCACTGTGGCTAGATGTTGCATCCTACAATGCATCCCATCTTAATTCTTCTACCAGTTCTGTCTGTCTGTCTGTCTGTCTATTTATCTATCTGTTGGAGACAGGGTCTCACTTTGTCACCAACGCTGGAGTGCAGTGGTGTGATCTCAGCTCACTGCAGTCTCAACCTCCTGGGCTCAAGCGATCCTCCCACCTCAGCCTCCAAAGTAGCTGGGATTACAGGTGTGTGCCACTATGCCCAGCTAATTTTTATTTTGTAGAGACAGGGTTTTACCATGTTGCCCAGGCTAGTCTCAAACTCCTGAGCTAAAACAATCTACCTGCCTTGGCCTCCCAAAGTGCTGGGATTACAGGCATGAGCCACTGTGCCAGGCTTTTCTCCGTAGTTCAGCTGCAGCATTCTTTCCATGTCTCTCTTGCTGCCACCTCCTGTAAGCTAGCTCCACACTCTACTTATTCACTTCCTGCCCCTCCTCTGCCTGCCTCAGGCTGGCTTCAATCTTAACCCATGAATCTTCTGAGGATCTATGTTCAGGCTGAGTGTTCTTTCCAGTCTTGTCTTTTCTTTCTTCTATGCTGGCAAAACCCTTGAGCAATACACCTACTGCCAAATTATCCACTATTCTGGATATACATGCACTGCCACTATTTTTTCCCTTAGTCTGTATGCTGCTTCCACTAATGCATTTCCTTCCAGGTCTTCCTCCTAGCCTGGATACACCATTCTCCTATACAGTTTTCTATAATGTACTCCAATAAGCTGGATGATCTCATCACTTGCATTTTCTTCTGAGTTAGCCCCTAAACTTCCTGCACATTCCACCCAGGAACTTTATGCCAGGTCATACCCTCAGCTGGATGTTGTCCTCACGTATGCTTCTCCTGCTACTCTTTTATGCTGGATGCATTCGTGAACCATGCAGCGCTCCCAAGTATCTCAGACCTTAACCCATGAGTCTCCTGCCAAATTCTTCCCTAGGTTGACTGCAGCTTTCACCCATGTAGTTTCTGTCAGATCCAATCCCAGCTATGCTGTGACTTCCATCCATTTACATCAGAATAAGGTCATACTGAGGAAAGGTGTTTTGTCTGCTCAAAGATTTTGTAGAAGGCCCCAGCCCTCATTATCTTCATCCTGGATGTACCCTCTACTCATGCACTTCTCACCAAGACTTTCTATAGGCTGGCTGTTCCATCCAATCATGAATTGACACAGTGATCTTCTCCAAGCCTGAATACTACTTCCAATTATATACCTCAAGCAATGACCTCCTAAGTTGATACCCTTGACCTATGTATGTGGTGTCCTCCCCTCAACTAGCAGCTTTCTGTACCCATAGAGTCCTGAAATTAAAATATACTCCCCTAGAATAGATACTGTCTCCACCCTTGAACCTCCAGTTGTGCAGTTAACTGTATCCACCACTGATACATTTCTAGTTGGGGTTTCTACTATCTTGTCTGCACCTTCCAGCCCTATACCTCTTGCCAAGTTCTTCCCAAGGTTGACTACAACCTCCACTGTTGTACTTCCTGCAGGGCCAGACCGTGTATTCCATGTACCTTCCAACCATGCACCATGTGCTAGGTCTACCTGTAGGCTGGAGGATCCCTCCACCAATGGATATTATGCCAGGTACTCTCATAGGCTGCCTGCACATTTCATAGTACATTTCTTGCTATTTGATCCCTTATACTGGATGATCCCTCCAACTACAAACCTGGTGCCTTGTCCTTACCTAAACTACATGTTTGTTTTACCATGCACCCTTACTGAATCTTGCCAAATCTTCTATGCTGGATGTAATTTCCCCTGAAATTACTCCTGGGTCCTGTCCTAGGCTGGATCCATTTTCATGCCCATGCAATTCTTCCACCCATGCAATTCATTTCAGGTCCTCTCTTACCCAGCATGTACCCTTCTAAAGGGTCCTAACTTAGGCTCAATACTCCTTCCAACCATTCAGGCCCTCCAAGTTTTCCACTTAGGAGGGCTGCAGTCTCTTCTCATGCAAACCTCACTGAACCTTTCTCCAGTCTTATTTTTCCCTCCTTACACATACCTACTTCAGAAACCATTTTTAGGCAGAATTCTAGCTTCATCCATGCAGATTCTGTTGGTTTCTACCTTTGGATGGCAGAAACATACACACAGGTACTGCATAATACATACTCCACTATGTTGGATGTATTCTCAACAGCCGCCTGGCCCTGCATTCTTCACCTATGCACCTCCAACACCATCCTACATTATTTGTGATGCACCCTAGGACCATGCAACAAATGACACATCTACTCTAGCACTAATGTTTCCTCCTTGCATGCATCTTCTGCCACATTCTGTACGCTCTCTCCACCCATGTACTTATTTTTACAATCCTCTAGGCTGCCTCCACTTTGCAGTGATGAATATGGTGACATGCACTTTACATGGCTGGCAGCTGCTTCCACCCATGCACCTCTTTCCTACATCAACCTATAGGCTAGCTGCATCTTCCATCAATGAACCTTCTGCCCTATCCTTCATTAGTCTGACAACAGCCTCATCTATACATTTCCTGATGAGTTCTTCCTTAGACAGGATACTCTACAGATGCAATTTCTCCCAAGTGTTCCTCTAGAATAGTTGTAAATTCCACACATGAACTGCTGGTCTTATATTCCAATAAGCTAGGTGTTACCTCCACCCATGAACTAACCACTGGGACCAGCCACTGACTGGATGACCTCTATGCATGTAGGTCTCTATTTAAACTAGTTCGTTGAACCCATTCCTCTCCTACCATATCCTTCCTAGGCTTGATCTCCTTTGACTTTTAAACTTCTTGCCTGGTCATTCTCTAGCCTGACTGTATCCTGTTTTTGCACATACTAAGATACTTCCCTTTTTCTACCTTCTCCCTATGCACATGCATTTTTGGAATTCCTACCTGAGGCTATACATTGCACCAAAACACCTCCAAATATGTCCTCTGCATATTTTGACTGCATCCTGCACCCAGGCATCATCTGCTATGTCTGATCTAGGCTGAATGCTCATTTCAAAATATACTTCCTGCCATGTACCCTCAAGCAGGGTGCTCCTTATATAAATGTGCTTCCTTCTGCTTCCTCTCCCAAGTTTGCTTAAGCCTCTATACATGCACTGACTGCATGCTAGGTACTCCACTAAGCTAGATGTTCCCTCCATTCATGGACCAACTACAAGGTACTGTCTAAGGGTGGATCTCTCCACCACACATGTGTGACCTGCAGATGTTTCAACTTAGACTGGAAACTTCCTCAACCATGAGCCATGTAACTTGTCCTCCCATAGGCTTGATAATTCCTCCACTTGTGCACTTCTTATTGGATCTGCCTTTAATTTGCCTGTATCCTTCACCTCTGTACCTCCTGCTGAGATATCCTCCAAATGGTTACTCCCTACATCCATACATTTCCTGACACATCTTACCTGAGACTGGCTGTAACCTACATGGGAGTTCCTCTTAGTATATCCTGTCATATAGGCTGCCTGTACTCTGCATCCATGTACCACCAGCCATGTCTACTCTGGGTTGAATGTTCCCTCCATACATGCAATTCCTGATGAGTCTCTCCCAGGCTGGATGCTTCATTCACTCACACTCGTTCTGTCAGATCATCATCTAGGCTGACTACATCTTACTACATATCCACCCTAATGTCTGTCCCTAGAATGGCTGCAACCTCATTCAATTCACCACTAAACTGGTTGAACTCTGTACCTATGCACCACTTGCCAGTATTCCACTAGGTGGAAGGTTCACTTCTCCCATACAACTCCTGGCCACACACCTCTAGGCCTGATTTTATGTTTCCCTATGCACTTCTTATTGTATCCTCTCTTAGGCTGCACATTGTAAATATGCACCTCCTGCTCAGCGTTGTTTAGGGTGAATGCTCCCTTCTCCCATGTACCTTCTGCCAGGTCCTGCCATAGGCTAGACACTTTATCCATGCTGCCTAATTGACTGGGTTCTTGCATAAGCCGCACTCTGCAACAATGCAGCCACTTTTGTGTCCTTTCCTCAGTATGAAACACAATTTACCTTTTCAACTCTTGCCATATCCTCTTTTAAGCTGGCTGCAGGTTCAACCTATGCTTCTCTGGGCAAACCTTCCCCTAGGTTGAATGTATTATGGACCTCTTGCCATATCTTCTTTTAGGAAAAATGCTCCGTCCACCTATACACTTTCTGACAACATCTACTAAGCTGACTATACTCTTTAACTTTGCACATCCTGCTGAGAACTCAGTAGGCTCATTTGTTCCTCCACTCATGTACGTTCTACTGGGTGCTGTCCATGTCTGGCTGCACCTTGGACCAATTCATCTTCTAATATATTCTTCCCTAAGCTAGCTTCACCCTGCATCTGTGCATCACTTACCAAATCTCTATTTTTTTTGAAGGAAAATTTGTATTATTTTAATTATTTTTATGTGCAGAAAACTCAACAGTGTACATTTAACCCAGCTTAGTGGCATGTTCTTTAGCCTTTGCCATTTTGAGCTTGACTTGCCAAGCCTCTTATAGAATGTATGCTCTCTTTTCCCATCCGACTCCTGCTTTACCTCTTCTAGGACTAGTTTTCTCTACCCATGCAATGTTTGTTGTTCCCCCCGAACACTGTAACTATGTACCACCTAACACAGGTACTGCATGATGCATACTCCACTATGTATTATGCTGGATGTAACTTCCCCTGAAATTACTCCTGGGTCCTGTCCTAGGCTGAATACATTTTCATGCCCATGCAATTCCTCTTCCCATGCAATTCATTTCAATTGTTACACCACGACCCAGGTGCTGCCTACACATCTGCACTTATTGCTGTATTGTCCCTTAGGCTAGATGTATACTCCATTCATGCATTCCCCACCATCCCTTGCTTTGGCTATCTGCATCCTTCATCCATGGATGTTCCCTTGGGTCTTCCTTGAGGATGGATAATCTCTCCACTCATTCACCAACTGCCAGATCTTCCTCCAGGCTTGCTGTGCTTCACTCATGCCTTCCTGATACATCTTGTTTTAAGCTGGCTGCACCCTAAACCCCACACCTTCTGATAAGTTCAACTATAAACTAGCTACTCCATTTACTCATGTGCATTATGCTAGGCCATGTCCTAGGCTGCTTGCACCATATATTAATGAACCTTTGGAAGAAAGTTTCCCTAGAATGGATGCCCTCTTCATTCACTCTCTGCTGGATTCTCCCTTAAGCTTTCTGCAGTCTCCACTCAGGCATTTCCTGACATATCCTGCCTTTGGATAGCTGCACCATTCACCAGTCTTTCCATATGCTGCCAGTCTTTCTCTATGTTGGCTAAACCCTGTAATCATGCAATTCCTGCTGAGTCTTACCACAGGCAAGGTATACCCTTCTTTCTTGCATCTCTTGGCACAGACTGGATATTACCTTCTCAGATGCACCTCCTGCAGGATCCTACTGGGAGATGGATATTCCTTCCCAACTTGAACTCTTCCTCACACATAAACTTCTGACTTACTCCTCTCCAGATAGCCATACCATATATCCATGCACTTCATGGCTAACCATGTCTACACTAATTACACCCTCCTCTAATGCATATTCTTCAAGATACACCACCAGGCTGGATGTTCCCTCCTCACTTGCATCAATTATCAAGTCTATACTTGGATAAATGCTCCCTTCAATCATGGACTTCATTTCCAGTCCTTCCCTAGAATGCCTGTAATGTCTGCACATTCACCTCTTCCCATGTCCTACCCTAAATTAAATGTTCCCTCCTCTCATGCATCTCCTGTTGGTTCGTGCTCTAGATTAGCTGTATCTTCCATCCATGCACCTCCTGCCGAGTCCTCCTTTTGGCTTTATGTTGTGCTCACTACACACATGTGTGTCCTGCCAAGACTGTAAGAAGGCTAGCTGTTCACTTCGCATATTTAACTCCTGTGTAGTGTTCCGTTAGTGTGGCTGTACTTTCTTCCTATGCCATTTTACTATATCCTAACCTAGATTGAAAGCACACTCCATCTGTACACCCCATTCTGAGTCCTTCCATGTTTGGCTGCTCCTTCTGACAATGCAGAGTGCTCCCTCAGGCTTCTCTTTCCATGCATGCACTTCTTCCTGAGTCTCACCTAAGTTAGATGCTTCCTCCATCTGTGAAAGTACTCTACTAGCTTTGACTAAGTGCACATCTGAGTGCAGATGGCTGGGGCACTATCTGTGAGTCCTCTCCTCAACTTGGTTCAGCCTCCACCCATGGACTTTCTGATGAATCTTCCCTTGAACCCTCTTCTCCCTCCACCATTAACTTATTGCTGAGCCCTCTTAGGTTGTCTTCAACCTGAACCCATGATCACCTGCTAGGATTACCCAAGGGTATATATTCCCTGCCAAATCTTCATGTAGACTGGTTCTTCCATCTATTTCATGCACTTCCTTTCAACACACTCCTAGGCTAGCTATACTTTGAAACTTTGTATCATCTGTCATTTCTTCCCCTAGACAGGCTGAATTCTCTTTGATGCATCTCTCTCTTACTGTATTTTCACTTAGGTGAAATAAACTTTCACCCCTGCACTTCTTGTCATATTTGCCATGAGGTTGGATGCTGTCTACTCACGTACTTATTCTGAGCTCACCCATGTGCTTCCTGATGTGTCCACTTATGTTCTTGTTATTCCAGTGCACTCATGAATCTCTTTTCATGTCCCCCTTAGGGTGGTTGCATTCTCTACCCATTCACCTTGTGCCAGGTTGTTCCCTAGGCTGACAGCACTCTGCACTCATGTACTTCTTGGCATGTACTCCCTTTATATGGATGCATCTGTACCCATGTACCACCTGCTGAGTCCTCCAGGCTGAGTATGCCTTCTATGCATATACTTCTTCCCAGATCCTTCCCAGGCTGCTTGCAACTTCCACTGAGGACCTGATTGCTTGTTTAAATTGTTTTTTGCCCTCTGCCATGAACCTTCTGCTGATACCTTCCCTAAGACTGGGAGCTTCCTCAGCGTATTACTCTCCTACCATGAACTTCCCTATTCTGACAGCACATTATACATATACACACCCTATTAAGTGCTTCCCTAAGCTTGATGCACCCTCCACCCAGGCACTACCCTCAGTTTGATGCACTCTCCACCCAGGCACTATCCTCTAAGTTGTTTGCTTTCAAAACGTATGCACCTCTGCTAAATCTTCCCGTATTCTCCATGTCTCTTCACCCATGCAAGCTCTACGGATTCCTTCCCTTGGTTAGCTGCTTCTTCCATGTAATTATTCTTTTACTATTTGATGGATCTTCTCCTAGGCTCACTGAACACTCATCCTGTCTACCTCCTGGCAGGTTCTTGCTGACAGTCTCCTAAGCTGGCTGAAGCTTGCATATATGTGTATCCAGTTTTGTTCTCCCATTGCTAGGCTAAACTTATCTTGCTTGTACCCTGCACTCACACACCTCCTACCATGCCCTTCCTCAGGCTTGCTGCACATTCTAACTATGAATTGAGCATCACATCTTTCAAAAGGGAGGGTGTGGCCTTTACCCATGCGTTTCACCCTCCCTTTTGAAAGATATGATGCTTTTGTGGGTCTTCTCATGGTCTGGCTGCATTCTGTACCCATGAACCACCTGTGATTTTCCCCTTAAACCAGATTCTCCTTCCACCCATACACTTTCTGATGGGTTCTCCCATGGGCTAGCTTTATTATGTACTCATGTATCAGTTGTCAGATCTTAATTGGGTTGTATACATCTCTTCTCATGTACTTTTTGTTCTTATTTTTCTAGACATGAAGACTTTTCACCTATAAATTAATTGTCAAGTCTTGCATAGGCTGGCAGCACCCTAACCCATTCAGCTCAACTATAACTAATGTTGTGCCTTTACCTAGGCTGGCTGCATCCTGTAACCAGGGACGTCCTTCTTTTTTATTTTGTAGCCTGGCTTCCCAGTCCCACCATGCACCTCTTACTGGGTCCTTACCTATGAATGGTACACTCTTCAGCCACGTACTTCCTTCGAAGTCCTCCCCTAAAATAAATGTACTCTTCATGCATGCACTTTCTGCCTAGTTCTCCCACAGGCTGATTGTACTCTGCATCCATCTCTATCTACTATGCCTACTCCTAGGCTGAATTCATCCTGTACCCACCAAACAATGGCCAGGTAGGCCTTTTGGTTTAATA
Organism: Sapajus apella; assembly: GCF_009761245.1. Taxonomy (NCBI): domain Eukaryota; kingdom Metazoa; phylum Chordata; class Mammalia; order Primates; family Cebidae; genus Sapajus; species Sapajus apella. The sequence goes on from NW_022436957.1 coordinate 32,262,310, forward strand.
CTTTTTTCTGCCATGCATGCCCTACTAATCTTATTATAGGCCTGGGGCTTTCCTTAGCCGTGAACTTCCTACTGAGCCCTCCCCTACAGTGGCTGTACTCTCAAAAATACACCTTCTGCAAGGGCTTTCTCTATGTTGGCTGCATGCTATACTCCTCTACTTTCAGCTATATTCTCTCTTAGGGTAAACAAACTATCCAACCATGCACATCGTCCAGAGTCCTTTTATACACTCTATTCTCCCTCCACTCATGTACCTTCTGTAGGATCATCTCCTAGGCTCACTGCAAACTCCACACATACAGCTCTTGCTGAGGCCTCCCATAAGCTGGATATATCCTCTACACATTCATTTCCTTCCAGGCCCTTCCCCAGGTTAGCTGGAACCGCCACATCTGGTTTGACTGCCAGGTTCTCTATCACATTTTGTTCCCTTCAACTAGGTGCCACATGCAGAGTCTTGTTTTAGTCTGCACGACCCCTCTATTCATGTGCCTTCTGCAGATTTATCTCCAAAGCTGCAAGCTTCCTCAGTCCCTGTGCCCTTATACCATGAACCCCTGCAGCTCTTACCCAAGTGTATATCTACACTTCCTTCACACTATAAGTATATATAGTCTGCCTTGTCCTCCCCTAAGCTGGATGCTTCTTCCACCATAGCACTGAATCCCTGCTGGACTTTCTCCTGTGGTGGCTGCTTCCTTCACCCATGCACCTCTGCTGAATCCTCTGCTAGACTGGACACTCCCTTTACTCATTCACTTACTGCCAGATTCTTCCCTAGCCTGGCTGTTTTCTCCACCCATGAACTATCTTCCAAATCCCCCTCTAAGCTAGTAGAATCCTGTACCTTATATATTAGCCACTATATCTGCCCAGAGGTTACATGCACACTTTATAAATGCATCTCCTGCAGGAGCCTCCCATAGCTAGATTTTTTTCCATCCATTCATTTGCTATCAGATCCTCTTCTTGGTTGAGGGACTCTCTACCTACATACCTCATGCCATATTTTCACCTAGGCAGTATGTACCTTTTACCCTTGCAATACCTCTTGAATCCTCCACTATGCTTACTACATCCTCCCTGAAAGAACCCATACTGTGTTCTCCCATAGGATAGATGCTCCCCCTACCTGTGCACCTCTGACTAGGTCTTATCCTAGCCTGACTACTTCATCCACCTAGATACCCCCTACTGAGTCCTTCCCTAGGCTAGATGCACCCTCCACTCATGCATGTCCTATGGGGTCCTCTAGGCTGGTAGAACCCTGCTTCCATATACTTAATACTATATCTTCCCCTAGGCTAAATGGACACCCAATTAAGGCACCCCCTACAAGCAACTCCCTTAACTCCCTGTATCCTCCCCCAAGCTGTACTAGTACCTTGCACTACCCTAATTTGGATACTCCACATATGCTCTTTCTATGATATCCTTCCCTAGCGTGGCTCTCCTTCAACTTTGCACCTCCTACGGAATCTTCCTGCAGACTGACTACTCCCTCCCATGTACTACCTGCTAGTTAATGCAGTAGACTGACTGTGCCCTGAACCAATGTACCTCTTATTATGGTCACTGCTGGACTGTTTGCAACCTAAACCCATGCACTTTCTTTAGGGGTCTCCCCTACGCTGGATGTATCTTCTACCACTGCACTACTTGATAAATCCTTCCCTACAATATATTATTCTTTTTTCCATAAACTTCCTTCCAGATTGTCTCCTAGAGATGTTGCTCCCTGCACCTCATGCCTCATCTCCCCACAGCCAGCTGCAATCTCCAACCACACATTTCCTATACTTTTTCCCCTAAACAGAATTCTACCCCCACCTGTGAATGTATTACTGGCCTTCCCCTAGGCTGGTTGTATTCTCCAACTTTTTACCTCCTGCTTGGACATCCCTTTTCTTGGTTGCCCATTTAAGCCATGAGCTTCCAGCAACATCAGCAGTGAATGTCTTAATAGGTCCTATTATAGTCTGGCTTCAGTGTGACCCATCTCCATTGACTAGGACTTCTTTTGGCTGAATGATCCTTCTTCCAGTGTACCTTCAGTTGGTCATCTTCTGGGTCTCATGTTTTCCCCACCTATACACTCCCTGCAAGGACTTTCTCTAGGCTGGCTGTACCTTCCACTTGTACACTTCATGCTCAAGCCTCTTCTAGCCTAATGTCCCTTCTTTCCATAAACATTCTGCCTTGGCATACCCTTGAATGGATGATCTGTCCAACCATGCAGTTCTTATTGATACTCTTCTAGGGTGGCTGAAAATTTCAAACTTGCAGATCTAGCAATGACCTCCTCTAGGCTGACCGAAATATCCCTATTTGAGCTGCCTCAATCTGTATCTACAGACACCCCATCCACCTATAGGCTTGCTACATCCTCCAAACATGCACTGCCGTATCTTCAAATAGGCCAGTTGTGGCCTCTACTCATGCATCTCCTAAGTATCCTCCCCTTCACTGGTTGTATTCTGAACCATGCACCTCCTGCAAGATCCTCTCTTAGTCCTGACACTTCCTGCATCCAAGCACTTCTTTCTAGATCTCCCCATTGTCTCAATGCTCCCTCCTCCCATGCCCCTTTTTTTGAGTTCTTCCTTAGTTTGGCTTCACACTGCCCAAATGCACCGTCTGCTGGGTTTCACATAAGCTGACTACTCTCTCCCGCTATTTACATACTGGTAGACTTCTTCTAAGACTGATGCCTTTTCTTCCCACACAAATATTGCCAAGTTCACTCCTAGGCTGACCACACTCTGACTCCAAAAAACTGTTACCAGAGTCAATGACTGCACACTGTATTTATGAACTTTCTGCTGAGTACTCCTTTAATCTGTATGTGCCTTCTGTGCATGGACCCCCTACTAAATTCTCTTCTGGACTAGATATACTGTTCTCCTCTATATAGTGCCTACTGTGACCAATCCTAGGCTGGATGCAACCTATTCCTTGTACCACCTTCTAGGTGTACCCTAGGAAGGAACGTTCCTTTCTCTCATACATTCCCTGCTATTCCTACTCTAAAGTCTAAGGCTTTCTCCACACACAAAGTACCTGCTGGTTCCCCTTCTAGGCTCATTGTACCCTGAAGCTATGAACTTTGTACTTTGTTTTAATGGACTGGCTAAAACCCTGATCAGTACAACTTCTCCAAGAGATTTTCTAGGCTGACTACACACTGTACCCTTATACCCTTTTCTATTTTTTTCCACTAGAATAGATCCATCCTTCAACAGCGTACCACCTGTCAATCACTCTCTCATACTATATTCTCCCCTAATCCAAGCACTCCCTGCCTGATTGTCTCCTAGACTTATTGCACTGTCTACCTATGCACCCTATGCCTTGTCACCCTGTAGGCTGGCTGAAAACTCCATCCATTTATTTCCTGCTTCTTACTCCCATGTACCTCCTACCAATTGTATTTTTATACTGGATTTGCCCTCTACCCTTGTACTGTCTGCAAGGTCACCCACTTAGTTGATGCTTCTTCCTCCTACACACCTTTTACCTGTTTCTCCTCTTTGATTATATGCTCCCTTCTCCTGTGGATGACTGAACAAGCCCTCCCCTTGGCTGCATTTTTTCTCTTTCCATGTACCTTCTGCAAGGTCCTCCCTTAGTCTGGATTCTCCATCCACGCATGCATTTTTCTGCCATATATATGGCATAATCACACAATTAAACAGTATAAGTCCATAAAAAGAGTGAAGTATTGATAGAGGCAATAAAAGGAATGAACCTTAAAGACATGTCAAGTGAAAGAAGTGGACATAAAAGGTGACATATTGCATAATTTGATTTGTATGAAATGTCTAGAATAAGCAAACCTATAGAGACAAAAAGTGGTTTTCAGAGAATGAGAGGAGGGGAAATGGTGTAGTGACTGCTTGTTGGACACAGGGTTTTTTGGGTGGTGTTTAAAATGTCATGGAGCTACATAGTGGTGATGGTTGTACAACATTATCAATGTCCTTAATTCCACTGAATTACACATTTTAAAATGGTGAATTTTATGACATGTGTATTCTAATTTTAAAAACAAAGCAGAGGAAAAATATGTGATGATATAACTGAACTAAGCATGTGACAAGGCAAATAAAACATGCAACATCAGTTCAGTTTGTAACTCAAAAAGGATTATGAACAGAAAAATAGGAGCATCATACATGCCATCATTCCATCATCAGAACTCTAGAGAAGATATGAATGCCATAAAGAAGAGCAGCCTCACATCATCAATGCAGTGCTGTAGGTGAACAGAAGACATGAAAGAGGCAAAAATAAGGTACAATAAACCATCCCTGAAGTAGAAACTAACTAGAAATGTGAATTGCAAATGGAAAGATCCTAAAACCATTAGTGTGTTAGAGCAACTGTGCAGTGGATGTGATATGGCAAAAAAAGAAGCACACACCACAAGTACAGAAGAGAAATTGGACAGAGGAAGTGAGTGACCAATGAGAAAAAGAAGTAACTATAGTAAGGCTGTGGAAAAAGCAAATAGATAAATCCCACATCATTAGTTCACTAATGTAACTACAGGAGATGTGACAGGGACAAGCAGGAAGAGATCTGAAACATCAGTGCAGTGGCATAAATGGACAGCACACATGAACAGGGTAAAGAAGAATGCTGCACCATGAGTGCAGTGATGTACGTGGATATTCACCAAAGATAGAGCACTTGACATTATCAGTGTACTAGTGAACAGGGCAGAGAATTTGAGCAGGTGAAGCAGGAGTGCAGTAGAGGGATAGGACTAGACAGGATATGTGAACAGAGAAATAGGAAGAACCTCATATCATTAGTGAGTAGAGAAAGCACACAGAGAATGTTAGGACAAAGAGGATGATCATCTGGCCAAGGGATGTGAACAGGAGAACAGGAGGAGCATCCTGGCACTAGTGCAGGGGAATGAATGGACAAAGTTTATGATCAGGGATAAAAGGGTGATGCCAAATTCATCAGATAAGTGATATAAATTTGAAGAGAAGGGAAAAATTGTAAAGAGTAGGAGCCCCACACCATACATTCCCTGGTTTGATAGCTCTGGGGAAGCCAATATAGTAAGGAGAAAGAGTCCTGAACTATCAATACTGTGGCATAACATTGCTGAGATTACAAATAGAGAAAGAGTAGCTCTACAGTATCAGTGTAGTAGTGTAAGCGGATAAGATATGTGAAAAGAACAGACATGAGAAAACCCATACAATGAGTACAAGGGTATATGTTGTCAGTAGATGTAACCCTGCAAAGAAGAATTCTTGACTGTCAGTACTTTGATGTATCTGGGCAAAAGATAAAAACTTGTAAAGAGCAGAAGCCCCATCCTACCAGGGTAGTGTGAAAAATAAATGGCATATGGAATTGGAGAAAAGGAGAGTATTCACACACAGTCTGTGCAGTTGTAAAACTAGACAGAGTATGTGAACATGGCCAAACAAAAGAGTCCCATCACAACAGTGCAGTGGTATAAGTGGGCAGGATATGTGAACAAGGCAAGAGGACCTAGCTTTGTCCATGCAGTGGAGTAATTGGGCAAGAGATGTGAAAGGACAAATAGGAGTAGCTTTGAACCATAGCTATAGTGGATAGTGGTTTAAGTGTGAAGGAGAATTAAACAAAGGAAAAATGAGGTGCCCCATAGTAGCATTGGTTAGGTAAATGGCAATGTGACAGGAACAGAACCAAGAAATGAGGCCTGACAACATTAGCAGTTGTTTAACTGTACAGGGTATGTGAACAAGGAAAACAGGTGAATCACCATACCATCATTATAGTCGTGATTAAGCAGGGGAATGTGAATTAGGCAAAGATGAGTTATTCTGAAACATCAATGAAGAGTATAATTTGGTGTGGAGTATGAAGCAGCAAAGAAGGGGAACCTCCCAATGTAAGTGTAGTCCTATATCTCGGCAGAGGATGTGAATAGGCTGGTAAGTAGGAACCCATAGTCAGTGCAGTAAGAAAACTGGAATTGTAGAAGAATTAAACTGAATAAATAGTAATAGCCATGCACCATTAAGATACAAGGATACTAGGGTACAGGGGATGTTAGCTGGGTAAAGTATAAAATCCCCACAGTATCAGTTGTATTATCTAATTGGGCAGGAGTGTAAATGGCACAAATAGGAAAGAGCTGGCACCATTAGAGTAGTGGAGTAACTGGACAGAAGATACAAATGAAACAAAGAGGTGCAGTGTTAAAACTGGGCAAAGAATGTGAGAAAAGGCAAAGAGGTAGGGGAAGCTTGGTGTAACTGGGAAGTGACTATGAGTACGGCAAAGAAGAGGAGGCCCAATGTCCACTGAAGTGGCAATATGAAGAGGGCAAAGAATAGCCCTACACTGGACAGAAGATACAAATGAAACCAAGAGGTATACCCTAAGTGCAGCAGAGTAACTGCAGAGGGGATGTGAGCAAGACAACGAGGAGGACTGATTACCCACCAGCGCATTCGTTCATCCTGGTAATGGATATGAATAGACAGAGACATGTCTCATGAGTACAGTGGAATAACAAAAAAGAGATTATATATGAATAAGGCAAAGAGAAACCATGGGCTATCAGTGCATTGGAGTATCTTGGAAGAAAATATGATTAGGAGAAGAAATGCATCCTTGCAGAATAAGTGTGCTGTTTAAGTGAGAAGAGTATGAGCATGGGGCAAAGGAAGGAGCTCTGCCCAATGCATCTAGTACTGTAAGGGAGAAGGGATGTGAACAAGGCAAAGAAGAGGAGCCCTGCCTCAGGAATAGAGTGTCAGTACTTCAAAAAGGATGTGAGTGGGAAAGAGAAACTCCATCCCTTCAGTCCAGTGGAGTAACTGGGTAGGGTATGTGCCCAGACTGAAGAGGAAGACCTTGGAATCATCAATACAGTAATGGCAAAATATGAACAGGGCAATGAGAGTACAATAGCAGAACTGAATGAGGGATATAAACAAGGCCATGAAGACAAGGGCTGCTTCATCGTTGCTGTGGTATACTTGGTCAGGGGGTGTAAAACGGCAAATAAAAGGGGCCCCAAACCACCAGTTCACTAGAGTATCTGGACAGAGGATGTGAATGTGGCAAATAGTAGAAACATTGCCCCAAAAGTACAGTTGTGTATCTACATAGAGCATGTGGATGAGACAAAGAAGAAAATCCTGACACCAAATGCAATGATGTAACTGAACAGGTAATGTAAAGATGCAGAGGTGGTTCCCCAAACCCTTAGAGAACCGGAGGAACTAGGCAAGAGGAGAGGTGGTTGGGCCAATTAGGAGGGGCCCCACACCATCACTACAGTGGAGCAACTAGCCAGAGAATGTAGACAGGCAAAGAGGAAAAACCCTACATCATCAGAGTGGTACAGTAACTGTACGGCAATAATGATCAGAAATACAGGATGATACCTCCTAATCCATCAGTGCAGTGGTGTAACTGAAAAGTTGGTAAGAACAAGACCAAGAGGAGAAGCTCTGCCCCACTGGAACAATGGTGTAGTTTGACAGGCTTTCTGAAATGGCAGAAATGAGAAGCCCCAAATCTTATGGGTGCAGGAGGAAACCTGCATTATCAGTTCCTGAATGGGAGATGTGCACAGGAAGTGGGGAGAACCATTATAGTGGTGACTCTGGACAAGGAATATGATCACAGCTAAGAATGGGGACTTAGCACCATTAGTGCCATGATGTAAGTGGAAATGGATATGAACAGTACAAGAAGAATGAATACCTCCCCCTCACGTAAGTACAGGGTACAGTGTAGAACATGTTAATAGGGCCAAGACAACAAGCTCTGGACCATTAATGCTGTGGTATACCTAGACAGGGCATATGATTGAGGTAAATAGAATAAGGCCAGCAACCATCAGTTTGTCAGTGTAGTGGTACAAGTGTACAGACAATGTGAATTAAACAAAGAGGAGGGTGAAGCATCATCTCTCAACAGAGGGGAGAGTGCATTGAGCCCAGGACACAGAGACATGAACAGGGCATGGAGGAAGAGCCTTGAGCAATAACTTCAGTGGTATAACTTGTACAAGAGCGTTAACAGGGCACAGAGCAGTAACCCCACAACATCAGTGCAGAGGCGTAACTGAACCAGGAATGTGAACACATCAAAGAAGAGCATTCCCACAGCATCAGTGTAATACTGTCATTGAGAAGAGCATTCTAATAAGGTAAAGACAAGCATCCCTGCCCCATCAGTGTGTTGGTGTCACTATCATAACTAGGCAGCAGATGTTATCTGTGCAAAGAATAGCAGTGCTGCGTTAAAATTGTAATAGTGCAACTGCATAGGGGATGTGAATAGGACAAAGAGGATGAGGTTTCACTCACAAGTACAGTGATGTACCTGGTCTGGAATGTGAACGTGACAATAGAAAAAGTTCCATGCCCTTGTTGTGATGTTGTAACTGGACTAGAAATTTGAACAGGGAAAAGAGGATGATCCCTGATGCACAGATGGAACTGGGTGTGGAATGTGAAAAAGGCAAGGAGGAGGAATCCTATCGCAAAAGTGCAGTCGTGAAACTCCACAGTGGATGTCAACAGAGAAAGCAGGATAATCTTGATACCATTAGTAGTAGGTATAACTGGATAGGATATGTTATTGGGGCAAAGAGAAGAAGTCCCAAACCATCAGTTCAATGTTGTATCTTGGCAGCATCACAAGGAAGGGAAAAAGAGAAAGAACACTGCACCATCAGTACAGCGATTACATTGCAATGTGTACAGAACAAGAAGTTGCATGCCCAAAGCACCAGCACAGTGCTATAGCTGGGTTGTACCTGGGTCAGCAATGTGAACAGGGTCAAGGAAAGCAGTATTGGTGCTATGGTGTGAGTGCATAGTGGATCTGAATGAGCAAGTAAGAGGATCCTCTCACCATCATTACTATGGTGTGCACAGACAGGGCATGTGAGAGGGGCAAAGAGGAAAGCCATCATCTCTTGGGTGCAGTCACGTAACTGCATACAGATCTTAACAGGGTGAAGAGGAGTATCCTGACATTGTCGGGGACTCAGTAAATGGAAATGGAAATGTAAGCTGCAAAGATGGGCAGCGCCACATCGTTTACACAGTTATATAAGTGAACAGGGAGTATGAAAGGTGTAAATATGTTCTCCCACCATCAGTGCATGCTGTGCTAGGCCAGAGGATGAAAACAGAGCCGAGATGAGCATGTCCATACTATTACTGTAATCATGTAACCAGGGCAAAGAGGATGACACCTGACTCATGAATGCAATGATATAACCCCACAGGAGAAGTAAAAGGCCTGAGGAGGTGGAACCTGCACAAGCACTGCAGCTGAGTAACTGCACAGAAGCTGTGGATGAGGCAAACAGGAGAAGTGCAGAGCATCAGTGCTGTGGTGTCGCCTGGGAAACGATGTGACAGTGTAAAGAGGAGTAGCCCTCGGACCTCATTGCAGGGGTCCAGTTTGACAGGGGACAATTACAGGGCAAATATTGGGGCCCTCAACATTAGTGCAGTGGAGAAAGTGGGCAGGAACCTAATCCACTGCTGTGCCTGACTCAGCATTCCTGCCTCTATACTATTTGGGGGCAGCCGAGGTGACTTTGATACAGGCAGTGCAATCGCTTCCTGAGTTAATAAGCATTGCAGTGCTGCTCTACAATGCCCCAGGAAAATTGCAAAACTACAAGTGTGCCTTCAAGATGCCATGATTCATAGTCACAGTGTCATAAAACAATTCATCTGAGAGCTTGGTCTGCTTTCCAGGATATGAGGTGATCTGCCGGACACTACCAAGATAGTGGAAAACCAATTCTCCTGCCATCCTGCTCGGAGCCTGTCTTATGTTTCTCTCCTAATATATATCACTGAAAGCTATGAAAGCAGAGGTCCTAAATCTTCAGGCACTGTAGTTGTCTACGATACATACTCTTCTATAAATATGCACAATGGTTACACTCCAGAATGTTAGATGACTAAAGTGGAAACCAAGTCAATGACCTAAATCCAGCCCAGATCATAGTGAATGAATGTCATCATGAACTGTCTGGTGGCCCTGACAAATGGAGTTTCAGCAGAAAAAAAATGGGTCACAAAACAACCTTTGTCACAACTGGCATCTTATTGACAGTTTCTATTGCCAAGGCCAGGAAATCAATGGGCTGTGAAACCTGAATTATCCTCTTACCCCTGGAAGTCATCCCTGCAGGGAAACCTGCAGGCTATTAGCAGAATGGCTTGCAGGAATACACATCAATCCTGACTGCTTCTCCTGCTCTGGGAGTGGAGGGGCTGCCCTGGATTCAAGGTTATGGACCTGACATTGGAAAGAATCATCCTATTTACCAAAGAGCCAGCTATTTATCCAGCTGTCTTTCTCACTGCATCACTGTGCTATGTTAAATGTGCCCAAGTTAAAATAAATTTAAAAAATATGCTACATCAATGTTCATGGGTGCAAACTCTAAACTTATTAATATATTTATCTGGGATCAGGGCATGGTGCTCATGAAGAAAGGACAGGAAGTAAGTTTAGGGGACAGAATGGTGTAACCTTGAGGCATACTGTCACGGTTCAGCAAGGCCACCATACACAGTGTGGTTTGTTCACTGCAAAAAGTGCCCAGTCATGGAGGTATGGGATTGCTGAAATCCAGCCCATGTCACCCTCTCCAACATCAATACCCCCTGCTGTCTCTGCACGGTAGGGCACTTCTGTCTGAGTTCTTTCACAAGAGGGAAACATTTTTTATAGAGTGGAGTGTGAGCTTTTCCAGTTCATTTTCCTAAAGACAGTACATTTTCATTCTGAGGAACTATCTTTTTCTCATTCATTTCCACAGAGGAGAACCTTTTTTATTTCTTAAAATCTCTTCCTGCATAGAGTCTTTCCTTTTCATAATGAAGCCAGTAACCTACGCACCCAGCCTGACAACAGAGAATGCTTTCCCCTACACCACACAAAGATGTCATACAAGTTGCTGGTGACCTGGAGTCTGTGGCACCAAGGGGAATTCCGGATGCAGGACAGCTAATTCACTCTGGTATGTGCCAGACTAGTTAATTAACTGAGGCTGTTCCGGGATACCTACGTTGCTGGTCCTCACCACTGCCCCGTCACCCTCACCCCTTCTTCAGAACCTAGTAACTACATAGTTAGTGCCTCACACACCTGGTACCCTAAATCCAGCTCTACGTATTGGTCAGTGTTTGTGATACAGGAGATAAATATAAATTATTTAGGAAGTTTGTAAGGGTAAAAAAGTTCTTCGTGGAACTTCCTTTTCATAAAAAGTAACCCCAAATCATTTATTTTCTAACAAAAAGCAGCCTGAGAAATCAAAGCATAGATAAACAAGGTAGAAGCTTGCATGGGTGAATACCGGCCGCTGTGCCAACAGAAAAGGAAAGCTGGAAGTCAGGCATGTGGAACATAGAGGTTCCCTCTTCCCTTTTATTTTGTTGCCACATGTGCAGTAAAAAAGCAGGCAGCATCAAGCCACCCAGGTAAAGACCTCATTTGCATAATAAAGATTAGGGTGGAATGGCCAGCCTCTTTACATGCTATGTAAATAGCACACCTGGTCCAACCAATCCTCTGCCCCCTATGTAAATCAAACAATGCTTCTTCAAGCTCATCTATAAAACCAACCACATCCCACTCCAAGCCTGGAAACCCACTCGGGACCCCTTCCTCTGCAGGAGAAAGCTCTCTTCCTTCTTTCACCTATTAAACTTCTGCTCTCAAACCCACTCCCTGTGTATCTGCATCTTTAGTTTTCTAGGTGTAAGATGATGAACCTTGGATATTTCCCCAGACAAATGGCACCGCTTCATTTGTACCATATTTGTTGTGAAATACTTCTAGTAACATCCTTGAGGACAGGCTCCAGAACCCTCCTCAATTTCCAAGCCCCATGAGCCCCATCCCCATCTCCTAGGATATTTGGTTCACTGGTTGTCATTGGTTTATTTCAGTCTTGGACTCCATGACTATTTGAATATCTACAACTACTCTCCATCCCTCTCAGTTCCTAAGCCTCAACCATCCCTAAAAGATGGCCATGGCAGTTGTCCAGGAGAGGGCCTGCCAGGCTGCTAAAGTAACACTAGTGAAGAAACCAGCCTCTCCCTGAAAGATTTTGCTGTCAGGAGCTATGAGAAAAAGTAAAAGTCTCAAAGGAAGAGAACATAGGTAAGGTATTAATGAATGGAGATCATCACACTTTTCAGAAGCATGCTATCAGCAGCCCTTTTACCTTGCTGATGTATCACTGCCCTGCTGAGACTAACTGAGATCTTCACTCTGCACCTGAGGACATGATTCTTACACTTTGCTGCTGACCACAAGGCAATTATTGGATAGGGTCTTTGGTTTTAGAGCAATTTACTATGATTTGGATATTTTAAGAATTTGGTTTGCTGTGATCACTCAGCTACTGGCTTCTGAACACTCCCCTCCTCTCTTGTTGCAATACAGTACTTTGTAAATCACACCTAATTTTAAATCCTGAGCATGTGGTCCATTTTGATAAGAAGATTAGTCTAAGAGCTGAAAAAAGAAATGTTCCCCAAATTCCTTTTATATCCAACAACCATGTGTAGTGGGAAGAAAAGGTAAAGACATTTCCAACTCTGGGTAGAGAATTTCAGACAAAAAAACAAAAGCTGGCATGGCTATTCATCATCCTACTATGAGCTGTCCTCACCAACATCCTCAGGCCTTGACTACCTCTCAATGCTGTGTTAGTGAGAATAACTGTTCATCTGTCCACTCTCAGACCCTCTGAAATAGCAGCCACTAACATATGAATGCTTCTGCGGAAATCTGTCCTGGCTGCTTATAACAGACTCTTTCAGTGCTCCACCCCTATTCCCTGGTGCCTTACCACTGCAGTGCAAGCTCTGGAACTTCCAACTGCCTAAGAACTTTTCTTGACAATCAAAACCCACCCTGCCTACACTGACCAGCTGTAAGAACCAGAGGATTAATGTCCTGGAAAGCAGCCTTCAACCAATGACTGATGGAAATTGGTGTCTAAATAGGCTCAGTCCCTTGCCCCTGAGAAGAGACAATTCTGAGGTGTGACAAAGACTGTCCCAATCAAACTTTGGTCAGCCTCCTCTGATCTTTCTCTTTTTGACTAGGCCTCAATCTTGGACTTCATGTCCTTCCTTGTAGAATCCGGTTTTAGCAAGAATCCTGCTAAGTCAATTAAGAGAGAATCCTTCCTCTCTGCATCTGACCACCCTCAATATCTGATCAAATTCCTGATCCCCCACTCTTGATATCACCTGGCCTATCTTCAGCAAGAATCCTGTCAAATTTGTTTAGCCATAATCCTTTGCCCTTGACATTTCCTCTTGGTAATTTTCAATCCACTAACCTCTATCCTTTTAAATTGGTTATAAATTCCTACTTGTCCATGCTGTATTCAGAATTGAGCCTGGTTCTACTGAGGTCTGTTTTCCTCTACTTGCAATAGTTTATTTTAATAAAATTTATCTTCACCACTTTAACTTCTATCCATCTCTGGCTTTCCTAAACAGGTGGATACATTGAATTGAGCTCAACTTGTTGGATATTTTACCTCTTATTGGATGCTTTCCCTTCTCCATCTCTCTCCTACCTCCTCTGTTTCATTGCATTACCCCCACCCCAAATATAGCTACAGTACATCAATCTTGTTTTGGTTCTCCTTCTATGGAATCCAAATACAGACACTACTTCAGCATTCTCATCCTCTTTTAGATAATTGGCTCCACCAGTCATTAGCACCAGCGTCCCACAGACTTAACATCAGAGAGATTTACTGAAACAAGACTGGGATCGCATGTCCTAGGCCTTTCTCACATGGGATGAAGTAATATGATGATGCTTTTCCAGAACTACCCCTGCTCTTAGATGCCCAGCACAGACAGCATTTATGTTTTCTAGGCCTGCTACAGAGTGACTACAATATTACAGGTGTTTATTTCTCTCACCTACTGCATAGTGCAGGGCAGGAATAAGTTCACTAAAAAATGGCTACATTCATTGTTCTGTATGTGCAACAATCCTGATAGCCTCAGATCTGTGAAGGGCACATGCTAAACTTTCCCATCAAAATGTAGGAGTGTTGACTCTTAAGTATTTCTTATTGCAGAATGTCAGTCACGCTACTCTAAGACTTCTTCAAATGATTGCTCTTTTCCAGCTCACTGATATCCATACACAAATTGACCATGACCAGACAGGTACTTCTTCACCAGTGCTTTTTTTGTGACATTGTTCATGTCCTCTGACAAACTTGAGTATTCTTTAAAAGCTAGACTATGAAACACTACTTAATCAGAGAGAAATTTAATTTTACATTTGTCTACATTGCCTAATGACTTCCCTTTTGTCCTTTAAGTGATCCTGTGCTACTTCTTCACCCAAAACTTTCACCATAGGTATTCAGTTTTATTATAATTGGAGATACGGCCAATCTATACTATAGAACAATTTCCAGACTTTAGATTTTAAAAATGATCCATGAAAAATCAATACTTAACCCAATAGAAAGACTTTTGTCTTACAATAACTGACAGCTATCAAAGATTGGGGATATATGAGAAAATTAGATTTTTTCAAGTAAGGTTCATTTATTTACACTTTAATTGTACAAAGACTTCTTAAGTATTTATTATATGTCAGACACTGCTTGAGGTATTTGTGATCCACAGACTTCATCCCCTTTGAGAAGTCTATAATCTAGGGGGAAAGTTATTAATAGAGAACTTCAAGCTTCCATTATAATGCATTTTAGAAATTAGAGAAATAAAGCTAAAGCCTAAACAAGATGCAAGATCCTTAATGTTCTATTTGACAAACACTGTGATCTTTTTCAAATGGATGCTATCATCATATATTTGGGAGGTAAATTATTGAATCATTTTTTATTTAAAAGTTTCTTTTATAAAAAAATAGGTTAAAATTATTTTAAATATTTGCAGTGCTTAATCATATTTTTAGTAATTATTCAGACTTGACTTTCTATATGTAAATGATTTCCACACCCACCTTCAGAAGGTATATTATACACTTCTACTTCAAAGGTTTTATTCCGATTAATTTTTTGAAGTTTGATAATTTTTCTCAGGGAATTTTACATGGGAACCCATATATGATTATTTCTATGGTATCTGCATATGACTTGATGTAGAATTATTTAATCACACATGGCCTTTTCCCCTTAACATATTATGTATGCTTTTCTTTTGTATCCTGTTACCCTGTTACATTCAAGATAAAATTGATATTGTGTCTTCGTAGATAATATTTTCTTTTTCTTCCTGAAAATTTGTAGTAATCTTTATCTTTGAAATTCAAAATGTTAGCCATTCACATCCAGGTATTGGACAATTTGTGTTAATTTTGCTTTGATCATAACAAGACCTTTTCTTGTGAAGATTAATATTATTTTTTTGCTCAAGAAACCATTATTTTCTTCTATAATTATTATTTCTCCTTTTTTCTAGAATTTTATTTCAGACATGAGAATAATCCATATTTTGGATCTCCATTATTGTTCTTTAATATCTGTCTACTTTTCTTAGGCTGCTACTACACATTATGATAAATGTGTTTAGGTTTTGAATGAATAGTCACATGCATACTGTAAAGATAGCAATGGTATATTACTACTAGATGAAATTCCTTGCCTTCCTTCATGATTTCTTCAGTGCTTTCTCAATGGATAAATGATTTTCTCAAAAGTATAACTCTTCCAAGTACAGTTTCTGTCCTGGCAGAAACTAGTGCACCCATAAGCAGTTCATGTGATGATCAATCATCTTCCCCTTCCATATAATATACAGTCCTAGGAAAATTTGTTCAAGTCAGACAGGGGAATTTTTAAAATCTTATTTCATAGAATTGTAAGGGTGGCAAATTTCTTTTGACATGAAATTTTAAGTTGCCTCTGATGGAGATGATCATTCATAAAGCCACTGTAGGGATTAAATGAGTTACTGACTGTAAAATGGCTGGGACAGAGCCTGATTCCTGATCAGAGAGTTGTACTGCCAGAAACTGGAATCTCCATTTTTCCCTGCTGGCAGAATTTAGTGGGAAGACAGGATGGAGGCCTTGATGATTATGAAACCAGAGAAATCAGAGCGTGATTCACAGTGGTCATGGCTTCGGCCATCAGGGTGAGGGCCAGATAGCCTGGGATCCCATCTCCACAAAGTCACTTACTGTCTGTATGCTCCTAGGGAAGTTAATTTACCCGTCTAGGCTCCTCACATCTTGAAGTTGCAGATGGACTTGCGCCACAACCACATTCCTCATTCTTAGGTTCCTGTGGTTCTGCATGCTCTTCCATGAGTAATCCCTATCTCTGTCCAATACCTCTATCCTTTCCAGGCCGAGGAACAGTGGCTCTAGCAAGGAGCACAGAAAGATAGCCCTGTGGGAGCTGTGTCTGCCTGGGAACATGAAATATATCAGCCAGGCATTCCAGCTGTGGAGAACCCAGATATCAGTAAAAGTGTGTGCACAAGCAAAGGAGTGTCAGATGCAGACACATTGGACAGCTAGGACTGCCATTGGTGTGAGAATTTGCTTGGGCTCTAACTTTGTGATCTGGCTTAGGGTTAATCGGGCTGCTTCAAAAATTAATAAATTGAAAATTAATAAAAAGTTAATATGCATCATTATTTTGAACAATTTTAGATTTACAGAATACTTGAGTGGAAAATAGTTCCCATAAATCCTCTCATATCTTCCCCAGTTTCCCTATTAATAACATCACATGATAGTGTAGTACTTTGTTAAAATTGATGAGCCAATATTGATAAATCATTATTAACTAAATCTATAGTTTACATTAAGGTTTACTCTTTATGTTATAAATTACACGGGTTTTGACAGCTGTATAGTGACATGTATCTAGCATTATAGTGTCATACAGAATCAATTACCTGTCCTAAATATCTCCTGTGCTTCACCTATCCATGTTTCACCCCAACCCCTGGAAACCATTGAATTTTTTTACTATCTCCACAATTTCGCTTTTCCTAGAATGTCATGAAGTATTTATTCTTTTCAGATTGGCTTATTTCACTTAGAAGTATGCATTTAAGTTCCTTCATGTCTTTTCATGTCTTGATAGGTTATTTTATTTTATCACTGGTTAGTATTCCATTGTATTGATGTACCACAGTATGTTTATTCACTTATTGAAACACATCTTAAAAACTAAGTTTTGAAAATTATGTATATGGCTGCTATAAACAAGTTTTGAAAATTATGTATATGGCTGTAAACATACATGTTTACAGCAGCCATTATGTATATGTTTTTGTATAGATATAGATACAAATTTATATAGATATAGATATAAATTTGCATAGTGGGTTTTTTATAGATATAAATTTTCAAATCATTTGGGTAAATGCAAAAATGCAATTATATTGCTGGATCATATGGTAAGAATATATACATATGTGTGTGTGTGTGTATGTATATATATATGTAGAGAGAGAAAAAAGAGACAGAGACAGATAGTGTATTGCTCTGTCATCCAGGCTAGAGTGCAGTGGCACAATCTCGGCTCATTGCAATCTCCATCTCCCAGGCTTAAGTGATCATCCCACCTCAACCTCCTGAGTAGCTGGGATGACAGGCATGCACCAGCACACCTGGCTAATTTTTTGTATGTTTTATAGAGATGGATTTTTTTCCATGTCACCCAGGCTGGTTTTGAACTCCTGGAGTCAAACAATCTGCCCACCTCAGCCTCCCAAAATGCTGGAATTACAGACATGAGCCACTGCACCTGGCCTGTAAGAATATATTTAACTTGGTACAAAACTGCCAAATTCTCTTCCAAAGTAGCTATACTATTTTGCATTACCACCAGCAATGAATGAGATTTCATGTTGGTCCACATTCTCATCCACATTTAGTGTTAGTGATTTGGGCTTTAGCCATTTTTATAGATGTGTAGTAATATCTTTAGACCAAAGGGATGTTTAGATTTTTATCAAAATCACAATGCCCTGTTTTTTTAAGAAATGGAAAAGTTGATCCTCAAATTCATATAATACTACAATGAACCCAGAATAGACAAACAGAATAATAAATTTGGAGGACTCATGCTTCTTGATGTTAACACTTATTACAAAGCTGTAATTAAAATGGTATGTTTTTGGCATAAAGAGAAACAATATAATAGAATTAAGAATTTTGAAATTAACCCATACATTTTGATTTTCCAGTAGGATGCCAATACCATTCAATGGGGAAAGAATAGTATCTTCAACAAATGTTATTAAGACAACTGGATAGCCACTTGTAAAACAATGTAGTTGGCCCTTATGACATACTATATATAAAAATTAATTCAAAATGAGTTAAAGACCTAAATATTAGAGCTGAAATTATAAAAATCCTTGAAGAAAACAGGGATAAGTTTTCATGATCTTGGATTTGGTAATAATTCTTTAGATATGCCACCAAAAATACAAGCAACAAAAGAAAACAGTCAATAAATTTGATCTCATGAAAATTCCAAACTTTTGCCATCAAAGTACATTATCTAGAGAGTTAAAACACAACCCACAGAATAGTAGGAAATGTTTGCTAATCATATGTCTGATAAAGGACTAATATGTGGAATGTATAAAGAACTCATAACACAATAAAACAACTCAGTGAAAAAAATGAACAAATGACTTAAATATAAATTTATTCAAAGAAGGTATACAATTATCAAACAAGCACATGTAAAGATGCATGATGTCATTAGTCATTAGATAAGTACAAATTAAAACCACCAGATACCATTTCATATCTACTAGGTGGCTGTATTTATATATATATATATATATATATATATATATATATATATATATATATACAGGGAAAATAATGAATGTTGACAAGAATGTGAAAACGTTGGAACCTCCATACATTGCTGGTGGCAATATAAAATAATGGAACCACTATGAAAAATGGTTTGGAGATTCCTCAAAATGTTAAACACAGAATTACAATATGACACAGCAATTCTATTCCTGGGTATATATGACCTAAGTAATTGAAAACAAGTGTTAAACATTTGAACAAGGATTTTTACAGCAGCAATATTCACAGTAGCCAAAGTGGAAACAGCCTGAATGTTCAACCAATAAATATGGTATACAGATATAATGGAATATTATTCAGCCACAAAAGGGAAAGTAATATTGATACATGCTACAACATGGACTAACCTTGAAAACATTATGCTCAGAAAGATAAATCAGACACATGGGGCCACATATTGTATTATTTGATTATTGTGAAATATCCAGTATAGGCAAATATGTAGAGACAGAAAGCAGATTAGTGGTTGCTAGTGGGTAGGGAAAGAGGGCAATAGGAATGACTACCTAATTGGTTTGAGGTTTCTTTTGGAGCAGTGAATATGTTCATTGGAATTAAACAGTGATGACAGTTGTAAAACATTGGGAATGCACTAAATCACACTGAACTGTGCACTTTAAAATAGTTAAAAAGATAAAATTTATGTTATGTGTTGTTATAGTTTGAATATATTCATTTTTCCAAAATTCTTATGTTGGAACCTAATACCCAATGTGATGATATTAACAGGTGGGGCCTTGGGAAGTAATTATGTCATGAACACTCCACTCTCACAAATGGGATTAGTGCTCTTTTAAAAGAGGTTAAAGTGAATGCCCTTTTGTCCTTCTGACTTTTGCTGTATGAGGACACAGCAACAATGAACCATCTTAGAAGCAAAGGGTGAGGCTTCACCAGACACCTAATTATTTGTCACCTAATTGTGACAAAAATTTTTGATTATAAATTATGCAATCTGTGGTATTTTTTTTTTTACAGCAGCAAGGACAGACTGAGATATGCATTTTACCATAATAAGAAAAAGAAATTACACATACCTCCTGAGTCCTTGCAGACAAATTTTCACTTCCTCACTCTAATAGAATTTAGACCATTTATTTTCTGGTGAGATTTAACTTGAGAAAATCAGGTCTTGGGTAAGTAAACAAAGCTGATGATGAGATTCTGCATAAAAAGAAGCTTATGAAGTGAATGGCTGCATACAGAATAATAAAATCCCAAACACCTATCCCCTTATGACCCCACTTGCTCTCCTAAACCGGACAGGGTGTTTTACAGCACCTGGTCAAAATGTAGGGAGAGAACTCTATTTTAGGAAATTTGATGAATCCCAGAGAAACTACTAATACAGGTATTGACAAGGGTATAACAAATATGTGATTATCTCCATTTGTTATTTGCCTATGGTAACAGTCACCAGTCTAAAAGACCTACCGGAATGTGCTGAATTTATAATATATTTTGTAAAGCATAACTCTAAAATAAGTAGCAATGATTCATGATGAAATTGAGATAAATTTAAAAAAAAATCAAAACCAAGCAAAAGGGGAAAAAATCTTTCTTGAATAATGATGCAACAGAGAAGTCAGTAGAAAACTAGTATCTTTGAAATAATAGGAATTTTCATTCATTAAACAAATATATTGAGACAGAGTCTTGCTCTGTCACTTAAACTAAAGTGCAACGGCAAGATCTTGGCTCACTGCAACCTCTGCCTCCCAGGCTCAGAGATTCTCCTGCCTCAGCCTCCCAAGTAGCTGGGATTACAGGTACTCACCACCATGCGTGGCTAATTTTTTTATTTTTAGTAGAGATGGGGTTTCACCATGTTGGTCAGGCTGGTCTTGAACTCCTGACCTTAGGTGATCTGCCCCCCTCGGCCTCCCAAAGTGCAGGGATTATAGGCGTGAGCCACTGTGCCTGGCCTAAAAAATATTTTATGAAAAATAAAATATAAAATGTTGGAAGATAATGTTAAGGACCTACTTAAAGAAGATAGAAAAAAGAAAAAGAATAATGAAATTAGAGTGATTTTCTAGAAAATGTTCCACCAGGAACAGTCAGGGGTGAGGGTGAAATGCATGATCAATAGTTAAAAAATTTGCAAAAATTTCCCAAAATAACAATAGGACTTTCTGGAATAAAAGAGCTTAGTGAATGCCAAACATATTGGAAAAGGAAAAGTCAGGTAATACAACATGACAACCAATAACAACTGTTTGGGGCTGTTGAGACATTTATTCTCTGAAGGCCTAAATTCCAAGATAGACTCACTGGCACCACATAGTACAACATTGAGTAAGAGATATTCTTTGCTCTACCTCAGCCCCATTTGCATGGACCTAGTCAACAAGGAAAACATAACAATGAATAGCAATTGCTGGTGCTATAAGGAATGATATTAGTAAAGGAGATGTTAGTAAAGACATATTTTTAAACTGTATGATGCTTCTTTCAATTAGCAGTTGCCTAATTTACTGCTCATGCAGTGTGCCCAGTTTTGGCCCCTTGGTATCCTTTTAGACTATTTCCTTCATGTACCTCAATAGCAACAAAGCAGGTACAGTACTAACAGGTGAAGAGGCACAAAGTAGGTTATTCCTACCATCCTGTCTGTTGGCATATGCTTCTTACTAACTGATAGTTCCGCTAGAGTACCTTGACAATTTTGCTTTCCTTTACTAGGGTGAAAAATTGCCCCAACTAATTGTTTAAATGGCCTATTCAAGTGAGGATTAGAGAAAAAGCAAAGGACATTTTCCCCAAATATTTAAACAAATAAATAATGAATGAGAAATGGTTTTTGTAAAGTGTATGTGTGATGGTTAATTGCATGTGTCAAATTGACTGGGCTAAGGGATGCCCAGACAGCTGAGAAAACATTGTTTATGTTTGTGTCTGTGAAGGTATTTTGGGAAGAGATTAGTATTTGAATAGGTAGAGTGAGTTAAAATGGTTTTCTTCACCAATGTGGGTGGGCATTATCCAATTCACTGAGGGCCGTGAATAGAACAAAAAGCAGGATGAATGATGATATGGTTTGGATCTGTGTCCCTACCCAAATGTCATGTTGAAATATAATCCCAAATGCTGGATGTGTAGCCTAGTGGGAGGTGATTAAATTGTGGATGTAGTTTCTAATGGTCTAGCACTATCTCCCTAATGCTGTTCTTGTGATAGAGTTCTGGTGAGATCTGGTTATTTAAAAGGTATGTGGCACCTCTCCCATCTCTCTCCTCCTCCTGCTCTGGCCATGTAAGATGTGCCTACTTCGCCTTTGTCTTCCACCATGACTTTAAGTTTCCTGAGGCCTCCCTAGACAGATACCAGTATGATGCTCCTTGCACAGCCTGTGGAACTATGAGCCAATTAAGCCACTTTTCTTTATGAATTAACTAGTCTCAGATATTCTTTTACGGCAATACAAGAATAGACTAATAAAATTGGTACTGAAGAGCGGGGCATTGCTGTAATACTCACAGCCCTAAGGAATCTCGATTGTGTTCTGTCAAAATTCCAGCAATGTATACTATTTTCTTGTTATTTTGGGTACCTATCACAAAGTTCCTTAAGCTTCATTGGTCAATTGCTGAAAAAGAATTATGTTACTCAGACATTTTTGCCAAGAACTGGAGACATTACACCAGGCAAAAACATTGTGTTTGAAATACTGTATTCTTTGTTCAGAAATTTTAAATGCCAATTCCAGAAACAAAATTAACTAAACTGAAAGAAAATTAAACCAAGCTGTTCATGATGCCACTTGGGGGTGTTTTGAGCTAGTGATAATTTGATTTGGCATCATTTTATGATTCCAACAGGATTGATCCGGCTGTGCTGCAGCTATTTAAAAAACCACAGAAAACCCTCTATTTCCTCCCTTTATAATTGTAGCCACCTGAGGCCTAAGATACGAAGCGGGGGTATTTAAGTTATAATTCTTCACAGAAGGGAGTCCTCTACTCTGTTTGTTGCTGCCTTCATGGCATGACTAGTTAGCTACGGTTTTCTTTTAATAATTTTATGAATCTTGCAATTTGTTGATTAGCAACTGAACCCAGTTAGAATTGTGTACCACACAAATGATAGTGTAATGCAAACCTGTATGAATGCCTGTAATTTACTCCACCTTTTATGGTGCTCTTGCCCTATATGGCCATGTTTAGAATCTTTTACCACCAACCCAACTTACCTACTTCTTCCACAAACACAACCCTTCTAATCTTTACTCCCTGTTACCCTATCAGCCAGCCTCAAGGGCAGCAAATTTCTACATTTTAATTTAGTTGAAGACCTCTTTCCAACATGATCTTTCTAAAACCCAAGTCAATAAAGTTGAGGTATGAGATAGATATTGTTTAATGAACTGAGCTGGAAAAAGAAGTATTTACGTTGATCCCAAGAACACCAGTAAGCAATCTTGCGGTGTCGAGGTGTAAGACAGAGAATAACTGTTAACTGGTTTCTGAAGTTTTCTATTGAAACAATGACACTGGAATTGCAGGGGAGTTTCAAATTATTACAGGTATTGATCGACTTACGACCTATGCAACTTATGACCTTTCGACTTTACAACCACAATCGCTAGCCATGACTGCTCCGCTGTAGATTTTTGGAAACACTACAACATTTTGATGTGTATCAAAAATATCGCTACCACCTGGGAGACTGTGACGACAAAGTGCATGAATGGCATCTGGAAAAATTGTGTTAAGCGCTATGTTAATTATTTTGACAGATTTGACAGTGAACATGAACTTGAAACGATTCGGGAAAAAATAGTAAAATTCACTAAAGACCTTTCTTTGGAGTGTGAAATGGAAGATGTCGAAGAGTTGCTAGACAAAGAATCTGGAGAACTTACAAATGAAGAGCTAATCGAACTGGAAGAAGAAAGAGTGGTGGAAGAAGAAAGAAGAGAAGCAGGGAAAGAAGAGGAGGAGCCAGAAAGAAAGTTCACTACTAAGGGATTATCAGATGGTTTATCTTTACTGAATAAACTTCTTATACATTTCAAAGCAATGGACCCAAACATCGAACGATTTGCAAGGATTGAACGGATGGCACACGATGTGTTTTGTCTGTATTGTGAAACTTATGAAGAAAAAAAGAAACATACAATTCAGGCAAAGCTCACCATGTTTATGAAAAAACCAACTCCGGTAACCCCAACTGCTGCCTCAGATGATAACATCAACGATACGCAGCCAAGCACCAGCGGCCAATAAAATGTTTCATACATGTTTATATATTTTGATATGTTTTGCAATTGGGAAAATGTTTCCTATGGTATTTTTTACACCTGTATTTTATATTTTTGTATGCACCTGTATTTTGTAATTTTGTATGTTTTGCAAATATTAAACCAGTTGTACTGGTAATGCAGTGTTTTACTTAAACCTGACGAATGTAAAAATAAGAAACAAAATGGTGTAGAGATGATACAAATGGCATAAAATGAACAAAGAAAATTATGATATATAACAATAATGAAAGAAAATTATGATAAAATGACTTAAAGATTTTTATAACATCATTTCACAGTACTGTACATATAGCCTATTCAACTTACGACCAAATCGTGTTACGACCAGTCTGTCAGAACCAATCGTGGTCGTAAGTCGAGCACTAGCTGTATACCGTTGATTTGCATAATAGATAACTGTCAAACATAGGTAGTTTAATACTACATGATTACATTTAATATTGCACACATTCATCTTCCTGGTTTGATCTTGAAATTATTTTTTGGCTATTTATGTTGATTAAATTAGGCATTACATTTTCTTATTACTATCTGTTGCTCAATACTAGATTACGCTTGAATCATCTCTCATTCTAGAGCGATCATTTTTATATTTCAAGTGTGAATACTTTTGTATAATTAAGGTTTTGGATTGGACTTTGAATGGCTCTACCCTCTCCCTGCTATGAAGAGCTGCTAGTCAATGAAAAACAAATTGTCTTTGAACACAGATATTCACAAGTCCCCAAAACAACGTAATCTTTGTGTAATTCCTGATAAATGTGAGCAGAGCTTTAAAGTCCAAAATACTTGACATAGAAGCACATGCTGTGGCCTTGATAAACCAGTCAATTGGTTGGTCCCTATTTCTAAAGCACAATCTAAGAGCACAATCTCCACATTCCTTTCAAATAACTTAAGCATTAAGCACTGCAGTGTGGGTGAAACACTGTTTTACTTTAGTAGATATCAGTACCAAAGAGACATTTGACACCCTCCTCCCACCCTCTACCAATCATAGTGTTAGAGTAGGTGGTTAGGCAGACATGAGCAGGGCAGGAGAGGGCCCCCACACACCCCCAGGATTGTCAGGTGACCATCAGATGATGATAAGGCAGTTATCAAACTGCCTCTCTAAAATAATAATGGCTCAGAGTTGGCGCCAGTGAAAAGCAGTCTCCCAACAGATAGAAAATACCTGAAGCTGGTGATCAGCAGCTTCCTGATAAGATCTCAGGAGTAGGGTGAGCGGGCTCAAGTATGCACACTAAGAGGCAAAATATTTAAGTTTAATTGATATATGACCTTCTAGGAATACTGGACTGGTAAGGGAAAAACACCTCAAATGAGCATGCGCACAACTTCAGTGAACACACAGCACATGCGGCCCCTCCCAAGTGCTGGCAATCCACTGCACAGGCGGACAGCCGGCCCCAAATGAAAAATTGAGGGAGGAGAAATGGAAACACCAGAAGTATGCCAACGTATAAAACCCCAAGTCGAGGGCTTGGATGTCTCAAGTCACCCACTTGGTCCTCTTTCAAGTGTATTTTCCTTCCTTTTGTTCCTGTTCTAAAACATTTTAATAAACTTTCACTCTTGCTCTAAAACTTGTTTTGGTCTCTCCCTCTGCCTTATGCCCCTCAACAGAATTCTTTTCTCTGAGAGGGCAAGACTAGTGTTTGCTGGAACCCCATCAGATTTGCTGCTGCTAACAGTAGCAGAGAATTTGGTGGTGGTTTCCATATTTAAGCAGAAAACACATTGAGACCTGTAAAACCAAGGGTGGAAAATCTCACTCCATTACTAAGAGGAGCCTTCCTTCCTGAAGTTATACCTAAGTTATAACAGTGGAAGTGAAGCAGGAAAACTATACATAGAAACAACTTCAAACAAGCCTAGTCTCATTTGGAATGCTCCATGGACTTCATGGTTTCATCATCGTTTACTGTCAGTCTAGATGTGCACCTTAATACAAATCTTATCAAATTTAAGAAAAGGATGTTTTCAAAATTATGAATCAAATTAAGAGTCATTAACATAAAATGGCTTCAAGAAGATTGACAGGAGAAAGGGTATAAAAATCAATTTATGTCCTTAGATGCTTATGATTGTAGCTCTTCAGGGAATTCCTTTCATATAGTTAGTAGCACTAAAGTTCTTGCTTGTGTACAATAAGCCAGACACCATCATTGTCACTTCACTACTTGACAAATTCCGTTTAACCATAATGCCTGTACTTGAGACATTTCTTAATGATTTCCGTTTAAAGCTGCCTGACATCTGTGTTTTTGCTTTGATTTTTGACTATTAAGTATCTTTGCAGCTGTGAGGCATTTGCTCTTTGCCTGGTTGGTGGTCCACTTATAATGTAAAATTTTCTATAATGCATGAATCTAAAAGAGGAGGAGATGATTTTAAAAGCTGAGAGGAGAGAAACAAAGTGTCTTTCCAGAAAAAAAAAAAAAAAAAAAAAAGAGCTAAAACTGGGTGCCTGCCTTCCTGAAGTCCTTTGCTAGCTCTGAGCATCCTGAAGTGAATTTATGGCATATAATCAAGTGTGATTTCTCCTGATTACATCAACTAATTATGGAGTGCCTCTCACTCAAAACCTCCATCTAATTAGAAGTATCTGGCAAGAAGATATTTGCATATCTTCAAGTCATATTATGTCATGAGGACATTTGAGCTGATGAAAATTGACATTTACTATAAAATTAAAATGCATTGAAACCAGGAGTCATCAGAAATTCACAGCTGTGCATTTGGGAGCCTGTTTTAATTGATGAGACACAGTGGCTCTGCTTCACGAAGCAAATCAGAACATGAAGAATGTAAATATACAGAGTCAGAATATCATAGCAAGAGGAAGAGCTGAAGACACCATGATTGGTGCAGGCATGTCCCAGATTTTGGTTTCTTGCTCTTCTCTTCCCTTTCCTTGGTATTTATATATCAGAATTTAGGGACAAAGCTTTACTCTCGCTCTCACTGTTTTCTTGTCATTTTACCATTTCTGTACCATTTCTACATATTAGAGAATTAGCACCAAATGCCTATAGTAATAATAATTTTCAGACAAAAGAGGCTCAAAGAAAGAAGCAATTTACAGTTGATTTTCAGGAGAATGTCATTTTATGTTACTGTATTTGCCCTCTAATAATTATAAAGAGTATCCCTTAAAGTTACAGCAATAACTGCTGTTTATTACATGATGAGCATTGTCCTATGTTCTTCACATGAATTAATTCATTTAATCCTTGGAAATCCTCTGAAGTAAACACTTTTGTTATTTCCGTATCAATGATTAGGAATCTGGGCCTAAGAGTGATGCAATAATTTGTTCAAGATCACCTAGCTTCTAAGTGGAATTTGGGATTTGAACCTAGCCAACATGAATCCAGAGTCTGAATTCTAAGCACTTGCACCCTTCTTGCTACTTGCTATGCTTCAGTATTATTCACAGGGACACATACACATGCACACGCACAGAGTAATTGGAGTAGGACTGGCAAGTTTGGCAAGTGACTGAGTCAAACCAGTCACATCTCTCTCCAGGATTCTTGATGCAACTGTTGGGAAAGAGATACTCTTTTGTGTCTAAAATTGCTAACTCTAGAATGTTGTATATTTAGAGCAGTATCCTTTATTCCATGCAGAAAAAAACCTGAATAACTTATTGAAAAAATAGCAACTAGCAACAAAAGTGCAGTTGCTTAGAGCTCAGAATCTTGACTTAGGTTGGCTAGGTTCAAATCCTGAATCTCACTTACAAAACAGTAATCTTGAAAAAATATTATTAAATCACTCTTAGGCCCAGTTTGCAAATCATTAACATGGAGAAAATAATAGCACCAGCTTCTTACAAATCCAACAAAGAGAAAAGTAAAGCTGAGATATGGAGGACAGAAAAGTATTAATAATATAGTTCAAGCTGCTGCGTTAGAAAGGGATACAGCCATTTCTGAAGACAGGTGGTACCATTGTTTTCATGTCATGGCCCCTATGCATCTATTCTTTGGTTTAAATGGTGTAAGAATATTTTCCAACATGGGTCCTGAGAAACACACTATGAGAGTCAAAAGATTAACAGGGAATGTTATCTTTGCTTACAGAGCCTATTTATTGTGCTTTGGAGTAAGGAATGACCTTGAATGATTAGCTATATCAGGATATCTCCAAAAGGAGACACACCTCACCTCTGTCTTCCAAAACACGAACCAAGAAATTCACATTTGTGTTACAGGAAGAATTTGAAAGATATTTCTGCTCCATTGTCTTAAGCGTGCTTGACAAATCAAGAAATTAGTGTAAGAGGGACGTGCATTTATACGTTACTTTATAATTGATGATGTGGGTTTATTCCTTATATTTTGTCCTTAAAACAACCATTTGAGCTTCCTGCAGCATGTTTTATTATTTTCATTTTACAGGTGAGCATACTGGGGTACAAGGAAACTAGATAGACCTATAAAGCGAAATCTACCTATGACTAATTACTGGAGTAAAAGAATTTTTCTACCACCACATTTTTTTTTTAATGCAGCTGCAGGTGGCAGTTATTTTGCTTGGAAATGTGCAATTAAAAGAAAATCTCTGCACATCATATGTGCAATTGTAGTCCTTTATATTCAGTGGCTCATTGGATATACAGGATTACAATGAATACAGATGTATTTTAGAGGTTGCAGATTAGGTAGGCAAATAAACAGTGAACATAGAAATCTGGGAGTTTTGTTTGTATCAAATAATTTTATTTCTTAAGTTTTTTTGAATTATTTTCCTTAGAAACACTTTTAAAATTCTTATAGGCTATTTTTCAAGAAGTGTTAACTATTTTGGTAAGTAATAATTGAGTGCTTATAGTGATAGTGAATATACTCAACGTTTAAAAAAAATCATTATCTAAACTATTTCAGAGGGAATATGACTACAAAAACACCAGCTAACTGAATGTTTTAGTTTCCCATTTCTGCTATGACAAATTGAGACAGATTTAATGGCTTAACACAATGCAAATATATTATATTTTAATCCTCGGGGTCAGAAGTCTGAAATGGGTCACACTGGGCTAAAGGCAAGGCATTGGCAGGGCTGCATTTCTCCTGGGTGCTCTAGGGCATAATACATGTTCTTGCCTTTTCCAGTTTCTGAGGTTTGCCTATGTTCCTTGACTCATGGCCCTCTTCCTGCATCTCCAAAGCCAGCAACAACAGGTCGAATCTTTCTCATGCTGCCATCTCTCTGGTTCTCTCTCTTTTACCTGCTTTTTCCACTTATAAGAACCCCTGCGATTATATTGGGTACACCCACATAATCCAGGGTAATCTCTTCATCTCAGGGTCATCTGATTAGCAAACTTAATTCCATCTATAACCTTATTTCTCCTTCCACATGTCACCTAACATTTTCACAGCAATCAGGGAATAGGGCATAGACATGTTTCAATGGAGTATCCTTTCGCTTACTACACTTAACCAAAATTTTTGTTTTTGTTTTACAAAATTGCATACAGAATACATTTCCATTTTGAAATTTTAGAACACCAAAACATCAAAAATGTAAGTAACCTTCCTAACGTGTACAATATTTGACTACAAAATAAATGAATATCTAGTTTCTGTAGGTGTATATAACATTTCACCTGAAAATGAGTGATTTTCACCCAGGTAGTCACCATATATTGATAAACATTTGACAGTACTCAAAACATTTAAGTCTTCTTTTAAACGTGTGCTTCTATTCCTTCATTAAACTTTCCCGTATGGTGGAAAACTGTCAATATTTTTGGAGATAGCTGTATATTTGGAAAGACTTCGAATTCTATATGATGAATAAGTGACTGAGTACCCAAAATTACACTCTTTGCCATTGTTTTAAACATTATTAGTTTTGTTCAAGAGAGCATAGCCACAAGTTGATAAGACTGGCTCTGAAGGCAATCTCAAAAGAGGAGATACCAAAAAAATTAAGTAAAAAGTCATCAAATCATAGAAGTAGTTTTAAGATTTATCAGTGTGAATGTCCAAATTGATTAACTACTCTCATTGGTACTTAAGAAGTTAGCTATTCCGCATCATATTTTGAACCATATATAAGCACTTAACTAATTAGAAAAACCTATTTTTTATATTTTCAAATTATTAATATTGATGAATACACACACATTTTTAATTGATGCTATTATATGTGTTTCTTTGGTAGTGTTGACTTTAAAGTATCCCTACTGGATATATATAAGTAACTAGAAATTGATCTGAAATGAAGATGTGTATGATGAATGCATTTAAATCAAACCTAGTGCAAGGAAAGCATAAGGAAACACTTTTCTGCTCCTTTATTAGTTATATTGATACTGTTTCTAAGTGTTTACATTAAGGACTCTTCCTACATCTATTTCTCTAACCCATTCCTTTTCCATTTTCAGGTATATATATATATATACACATTGTGATATTAATACCACAATGAAGCTAATTGACATATTAATTACTTCACATACTATTTATGTGTGTGTGATAAGAGCACTTGAAATCTACTCACTAAGCAAATTTCAAGTATACAATACATAATTATTAATTATAATCACCATGCTGGATGTTATGTATGCAGAATACAGAACGTTATTCCTTTTTGTTTTGTTTTGTTTTTGAGATAGAGTCTCACTCTGTCACCCAGACTGGAGTGCAGTGACGTGAACTCGGCTCACTGCAACCTCTGCCTCCCAGGTTCCAGCAATTCTCCTTCCTCAGCCTCCCCAATAGCTGTGATTATAGGTGCCTGCCACCATGCCTGGCTAATTTTTGTGTTCTTAGTAGAGATGGGGTTTTACCATGTTGGCCAGGCTGGTCTTGAACTCCTGACCTCAGGTAATCCACCTGCTTTGGCCTCCCAAAGTACTTCATTCATCTTATAACTGAAAATGTGTACCCTTTGAGCAACATCTCTCAATGTCTCCGACTTCCAGCCTTGGTAAACACTATTATACTCTCTGTTTTTATGAGTTTGACTATCTTAGATACTTTATACCAATAGGATCATGCAGTAATTTTTTCTGTGTCTGGCTTACTTCTTATAGCATAATGTATTCCAGCTTCATTCATGTTGTCACAAATGGCAGGATTTCTTTCTTTTTAAAAGCTCAGTAATATTCCATTGTACATATATACCATTTTTTTTTCTTTATCCATTCATCTGTCAGTGGAAATTTGTGTTAATTCTATATTTTGGGAATGGTGAATAGTGGTACAAAGATCATGGGAGTACAGATATCTCTTTGGGATTTTGATTTCAATTTCTTTGGATATGTACCCAGAAGTAGAATGGCTGGATCATATGGTAGCTCTATTTTTAAATTTTTTAAAAAAACTTCCATAATGTTTTCCACAGTGGCTGCACCATTTTCCATTCCCCACCAAGAGTATACAAAAGTGTCTTTCTTTTACAACTGCACAAACATCTTCATATATATACATATATATATATATATATATAATAGCTATATATATATATATATATATAATAGTTACATATATATTTATATATAAATAATTATATATAAAATAACTATCATAACAGGTATGAAGTTATATTACATTGTGATTTTTCTTAAAATTTCAGTGATTAGTGATGTTGAACAACTTTTCATATATTTATTGCCCATTTGAAAGTCTTCTTTAGAAGAATGCCTATTTAGTTTTGTTTTCTCATTTGTAATTGGGTTATTTAAATGAGTTATAGGAATTTCCTATGCATATTTGATATTTTTGCTTTATTAGATATATGGTTCGCAATTTTTCTCCCATTCTGTAGATTGCCTTTTCATTTTGTTGATTCTTTTCATATGGTAGTTCCAGTTTTAATTTTTTGAGAAATCTCCATACTTTTATCAATAGTAGTTGCACCATTTTACATTTCCACCAACAGTGTACAAGGGTTCCAGTCTCTCCACATCCTCACCAACATTAAAAGTCTTTTTTTTTTTTTGGTCAGAGTCTTATTCTGTCTCCCAGGCTGGAATGCAGTGGTGCTATCTCGACTCATTGCAACCTCCACCTCCTGGGTTCAAGTGATTCTCATGCCTCAGCCACCTGAGTAGCAGGGACTACAGATGTGTGATACCATGCCTGGTTAATTGCTTTTTATTTTTAGCAGAAATGGTGTCTCACCATGTTGGCCAGACTGGTCTCTAACTCCTGGCCTCAAGCGATCCACGCTCCTCAGCCTCCCAAAGTGCTGGAATTCCTGGCATGAGCCACTGGGCCCAGTCTGTTGTCTGTTTTAATGACAGCCATCCCAACAGGTGTAAAGTGATATCCCATTGTAATTTTGATACTACCCAAAGTGAGCAATAGATTAAATGCTATTCCCATCAAAATCCCAAAGACATTTATTTAAAAAAATAGAAGAAAGATATCCAGAAATTTATAGGAAACCAGAATAGAAAAAAAAGCCAAAGTGATTTTTGGGAAAGAAGAGATGTAAAGACATTATATTTCCTGATTTCAAAATATATTACAAAGCCACAGTATTGAAAGCACTATGGTACCAGAATAAATACAGATACACAGACCAATGAAACAGAATAGAGAGCCCCAAAATAATTTGATGCATCTATGGTAAAGTGATTTTCAACAACAGTGCCAAGAATACAAAATGTGGAAAGGACAGTCTCTTCAACAAATAGTGATGGAAAAAAGTGAATATCAACCACAAAAGAATAAAGTTGAACTCCTAATCTTATAAACATAAATCAACTCGAAATGGATTAAATATCCAAATATGAGACTTGAAACTGTACAATTCATAAAAGAAAATATAGAGGAAGTTTCTTGACATTGATCTTGGCAATAGTTTCTAGGATACGACACTAAAAGCACAGGCAACAGAAACAAAAATAGACCATGGGACACTGTCAAACTGAAAAATGTCTGCACAGAAAAGAAAACAATTAACAGAATGAAAATACAATCTATAGAATGGAATAAAATATTTACAAACCATTTATGTATTAAGGGGTTAATAGCTAAAAAATGTAAGTAACTTCTACAACTCAATAAATAAATAATCCAATTTTAAAATGGACAAAGGATTTGAACATACTTGAACATACTTTTCTCCAAAGAAGAAAATAGCTAACAGGTATATGAAAAGGTTCTCAAAGTAAGTAATCATCAGGGAAATACCCAGACCCTCTTTAAACCAAAATTAATGTGAAGATCTATGGATAGAATCCAACATATGTACTCAAATGCTTCATTAAATCACTCATTTCTTTATCCTTGCACACATATACTGAATGATTATTATGTATTAGGGACTGTTCCAGGTGCTGAGAATACATCAGTGAACAAAACATACAAAAACTGATGACTTCATAGAGTGTACATCTAGGAAGGATAAAACAATAAATAGAATAAATTATATTAATATGTAAGTACATGTAAGTTCTATGAAAATGTATTAGGAGGGTGAGGGACTTCACGTGATATGTATGCATTGGAAATGGTTGCAATTTTAATTAGGCTGTTAGAGTAGAACTTTCTGAAAATAAATCATCGAACAAACATGAAGATTGAATGGAACTTAGCCATTCAGACATTTGGGAAAAACCTTCTGGACAAAAGTATCTAGTGCAAAGTCTTTTGGGCAGGAGCATGTTGAATGTGTTCAGGAATCAAAATGGAGGCCATTGTGGCTGGAGAAGAGCGACAAAGAGATGAGCAGTGGAAGATGAGATCAGGAAGGAAGAAGAAGGGTATGGACAATATGGGGTCTGATAGGTTATCATAAGGAACTTGTCTTTTATTCTTAATAAAAAGAGGCCTTGAGCTGCAGAGTGACATGATCTGACAGGTTGTAACAGATTAACCATGTCACCATGTCCTTTGGGTTTGTGTGTTTGTTTGGTTTAGTTTTTGACAACAGATTGTACAGGTACACTGTGGATGCAAGAAGACCAGTTAGGAGGAGTTGCTGTTATCTAGGAGGAAGAATGGGAGAATGGGAGCTTGGAGCAAGGTAGAAGCCATGAGGCTGGTGAGAATTACTGGGTTGTGGGTATTCTTTGAAGGGAAGATGGTAACAGACACCTTTGGATGCATATCTCATTTTTAAATCACTACCGATAAATATTTTATAAAGATAACCCTTTCTTCTCTTGCAGATTCACCTGCAAGCTTATTCTATAAATTTTATTTTTTGAGAGTTCATATCCCCATTCCCTTTCCACCCCACACCTACATAAGGGTTCAAATTTAGTCATACTTTGCTTGGGACCAATTGTGTATTTTCTCACATTTGTTTTAAATTTTTCTTACCACAATCTAGGACAATATTCCTCAAGTGGTGGTCCATGGAACTCCTGCATCAGAAAGATCTGGGGTGTTTGCTAAGAATGCAAATTATGCCCCTCATAAAATTCACCAAGGACCCAGGTTATCTACAGTTTTAACTCACTCTCTAGGAGAAGATAGGGAATAGATATGATTATAATTTTCTCTTGTCAGCAAGTCACATCTGATTTTTGCAAAAAAAAAAAAAAAAAAAAAAACATCCATCAAAGTCCCACATGATGACTACATCTTGACATTTTGCCACCATATGGCTATGTGATCTTTGGGCTTCCCTTTAAAATCAAATAGTGTTGTCTCTGATTAAAATGCATGCCTGTGTCTTCTGTTCCCTAGTAGCCAGGTACATTAAGTATTCTTACATTTATTCAATAAATGTTTAGTAGTTTTATATGATGAGAACAAAGACAAATATTACCCTGTAGTTCCCTCTGTGGGGCTTAGGGTCAAGTGACAATATTTTTTTAAAGCAAGACATACATTTCTAACTTATTTCATTTTAGCTGAAAGTATTCAATCAGTATTTTAATAATGAATAACCAAAAGTTATTCTGATCACAGAAAGTATTCTAATTTTTCATATATTCACATAATCCTTACCACCCTTTATACATATTCATATAAAAAATCTCTTGGACTTTCTTAAATTTAAAGAAAAAATTATAACTGAATCTAGGAAATAAATACAAACGAGAGTGGAATTTTATCAAGTTTTCCTTTGAACTGAGACCTCTGAAGAGGAAAACATGAGCTCAGCCATGTGCTGAATAACTCAGAACATGAAGCAAAGTCTTTTAAGCACGCTGAGTATTTTTTTCCCATCCCATTCAGGATACAAGCTTCATGTATTCTCTCTTTCCAGATGTTTTCTGCTATTTGCAGCTTGGTGAGTTCTAAGCACTAATTAGTCGTGGAGAAGGAAATAAACAGTCATGATAGTTAAAGGAGTTAACATAGCCCAGCAGTATGAATTAATGTGTGGGCACAATGCCCTTTGTTAACCGTCTTAGGAAGCACCCTAGTAGCCCCACAATACTGGCGCTCCATGTTCCTAATAAGCAAGGACCCTCAGCCTCACAGTCTCACGTAACAATGCAAAGGCACTGGGGAATGTACTTGGCTTCTTGGTATTCAGCATTTAGGGAGAAAAACAAAATGACAGTAGAAAATGTTTTACTTGTTTATTCCAGAGGGATGTATCAGTAGGATAAATTAGGTTCTTTAAGGAAAAAGTCTAAATACACATTAAACTAAGTCTACTATCAATATAGTAATAGTATTGCAGTCAAGTTATAGTCATGTCTCTCTGATAAATAGGTACAATCTTTAAACAATAAATTATTGTTAAAGAAAATGGAAAGATCAAAACTGAGCTTTTCCCAAAAAAAAAATGTGCAGCCTAAACTGCCATTCAAAATACCTGACTTCCAATATCTTTCATCCAGGACTGCCAGATCACCTGTGATTCATCTATCTTTGATCAAATTAAGCACACCTTTCTCCCCAAAAATGTATATCTGATGCTGTCACAATAGTCATGCCAGTAGCAATGTCAATGGAACTTGACCTTTTCTATTTGGAATGTGTGCACCTTAAGATACATGGGCTGTTTGAGGAAAGGTATTCTAAACTAAAGGCTTTTAAGACGGCTTTGCCTCACATAATCAGTTAGGGATGAATTATATAGGCCTTCAGTCATTTGACAACTAAATTCTGTGTAAGGAAATGGCTGATATTAAAAAAGAGTGGCAGGGACAGTTTTTATAACATGTTTTAAGAGAATACATGTTTTATTTTTTTCAGTAAGAACATTTTTGTTTATTTTTTAGTTTCAGTAGTTTGAGGGGTACAGGTATGCAGCCATAAAAAACGACAACTTCGTGTCCTTTGTGGGGACATGAATGAATTGAGAATACATGTTTTTAATATGGGTCTGCAGGAAGACTTCTGGTGAAAGGTAAATGGCATCCAATTGGAGTAAATAACCTACATATGCAATGACAAAGAAAATAAATGAAAAATTATAGCTTTGGCATTGACATATCCAGAAGGAAATACCAATCTTTTCGGAGAAAGCTATTTAGCCTGGCAGTTTCTAATACTATAATTTTCTTCTTTTTTGTTTGTTACCTTAACCTAAGATCCTATGAAAAATAAACTAAAATAAATTTTCTAGAGAATGTCCTTTTCTAAGTTCTCTGTAAACCTAATAAAATAATACATGTGTCTCTCTACTCTAAATGAAATTTGATTTGGGTTTGTTTCTACCTTTATTAAGACTTTTTGATATTTGTTTGATATCACTGCGTAGGTATGGATATATAAGTTTGCACTTCAGAAATGGTCTATTTGCTTCCAGAAACTGTGCACACAGTTCAAGAAGCTGAGTAGAAATTATGCCTCGATTAATAATCTATGATTTCCTTAGATATCTGCAACAAGAAACATTGATTGGAACATAATTCAATTATCTTTTTGCCTGAAATTAAAATATTTATTAAAACATTGAATGTTTAATATTAATCTCTTCTGGGATACTTTGGCTCCTCGCATGAATTCTTCCCTTCTTCTGGTAATTATTTCAAGGTGAAAATTTTGAAGTTCATGTTGAGTCATGTTATTCCATTACCTAAATGTATTTGGTAGTTTAAAAAAATTTATTATCTAAATGGCCACATCTTATCTGGGATGAATAGAAAAGGAATGCTTTGATCCTCTTCATCTCTTCAGGCTCACTTCACACTGTTTTCCTTCACTGTTTGTCCTTAAGCCCTTCTATCCTTCCAGTGTTTTTCTAAAGTAACTCACTCCCTCTGGCTGAAGGGCATTTTTATATATTGTTCCTTCTACCTGGAACAGTTTCTCCCCTACCATTAGTCATTTGAAATGCATTTAAATTGGGACTTCTTCAAAGAAGACATACCCTACAAAACTGGAGCAATTTAATTTACACTTGTGTATATTATTCTTTGATAAATATACATCTCCCTGACTTGACACAAAAATCCATGAGGATAAGGACCAAATTCATTTCTGTTTGCCATTTCATTAACACAACTTCACATTATACAATACCTAAAAAAAAAAAAAAAAAAAAAAAAAAAAAACAATGTGCTTGGAAAGCATGAATGTTTACAAAAATTGCTTCTCTTAAAACTTGGTATAAAGTAAATGTTTCTTTACCATGTTAATCTGTTAGTTTATCCTAATATTATTACCCTGTTTATATCCATAATTTTCTCTTCACTCTGTTGCAGAAAATAAGAACATCTTTTTCAGTAGGCTTTTTTCTTCTGAGACTTGGCGTGAAAAATATTTAACCATATACTTGGAATTTATCAAAATAAGCTCACTGAGTTTTCTTGTATTTTAAACCCTTAAGCCACTCTAGCTTATCTAAGAAGGCTCTTTCTGCCTCCTTCCTCAACAGACTTCAGTAGACCCTGCTTGCTTTTCTCGAGCCAACCCAACTTTTTAGGCAGGAGGGATAAACTTGTTATTTCTCATGGCAAACACAGATAGGAAACTAGATGATATTCTCCAGATTTGCATAAAAACCTTTTCCATTATAAAATTTTTCTTGTGTGTCTATCTCTGCTAATTTTAAATAGTTCTTTTTCCTCCACTTGTCATCATATACTCTTTGATGTCTTTTGTATAGCAAAATTTGGCTGGACTTTTTTTTTCCATTCATAAATTATCCAGATTCTTGATTCTGAACAAACTTTAAAACCCAGCTGAACAACTATCATGTGTAAACAGATTAAAATAATAGTTTCTTTATACTGAGATAAAATCAGTTGAATATTCAGTAAAATAGAATTCTACTTCTGGGGAGATAAGAGTAGGCTTGTTTTTCCTCATTCTTCCCTTTAAGCACAAGCAAAAATCTTGGACATTATATATAATGTAAATATGAAAAGACTCTGAAAGGTAGAGAGAATAAGGCAGACTGGTAATGTCAGTAGAGACCTCATTATGAACTTGAACTTACACTAGTATCCAATGGTCATGCAGTACCCCTCCGAATCTTCACTGACTAGACTGATGTCAAATTTTGCCTGTCGGTGAGTGGTGACAAAAAAAAATCACGGATATAAAATAACTCAATAAATTCATCAGTCAACAGGACCTAATTGACATTTATAGAACACTAGACACAACAACAGCAGGATGTACATTTTTTAAAATACTTTAATAGCATAAATCAAAATAGACCATATCT
This sequence comes from Sapajus apella, assembly GCF_009761245.1. Classification (NCBI taxonomy): domain Eukaryota; kingdom Metazoa; phylum Chordata; class Mammalia; order Primates; family Cebidae; genus Sapajus; species Sapajus apella. The sequence goes on from NW_022436957.1 coordinate 32,301,013, forward strand.
TGGGCCATAAAACAAACTTCGACAAGTCTTAATGAATTGGAGTCATACAGAGTGTGTTTCTTGACCACAACAGAATCAAATTAAATATTAAAATACAAGAAAATTTCCAAACATTAAGAAATAAGTACAGCATAATTTATAATAATACATGGGTCAGAGAAGAAGTCTCAAGGGAATTTAAAAATACATTGAACTAAATAAAAATGAAATTATAGCATATCAAAATTTGTGGGTGCAGCTAAAGCATGCAGAGAGAAAAATTTATACCATAAATGCATATATTAGAAAATAGGAAAAATCTCAATCATTTAAGCTTCTACTTCAAGAATCCAGGAAAACAAGAGCAAACTAAACTCAAGTCAAGTTGAAGTAAGGAACTAATAAGAGTAAAAGCAGATGATGATGAAAGTGAAAACAGAAAAAAACAAGATGGATAATATTAATGAAATAAAAATCTTGGCTTTATAGAGGTTAATAAAGTTGGCAAGGCTTTTGTGAGAAAAAGGGAAAATAATATAAATTATTGACATTGAGAATGAAACAGTAGATGCTACTACTTACCAACCAGGCATCAAAGGATAATAAGAGATTACTACAAACGTAAATTTACAACTTAAATAGGCAGTTACCTAAAAAGCACAAACTACCAAATTTACCATGACCAGTAAGTAATTTGAATACAGTAAGTATTAGATAACAGATATTTTAAAGTGAAAACCTCCTGAATAGCAGATATTCTTAGAAGTTTAGCCACCAAAATTGTGTGCCTCTGGCATACTTTCCCTGTATATCACCCAGGACTCTGCATATAATTAATTATACTCCCATAACTAGGTTATATTGTATTACAAATTGACTTTTCGAAAAAGGGAGATTATCCAGTATGTCTGACCTAATCACAAAAGCCCTATAAATCTGGACACAATAGTCAGAGGCAGAAAATTCAGAGAGATTTGAAGAATGAGAAGAATTTGACAAAGCATAAATTATCCATTACTGACTTTGAAGATGGAGGTAGCCAGATGGCAAAGAATGTGGGTGTTTTCTAGGAGCTCCGATAAGCATCTGGCCAACAGCCTGTAAGGGAAAGGGTGACATTAATAGTATAATTGCAAGACAAAATTTTTCAAACATCTTGAATAATCTTGGAAGAGAATTTTTCCCGAGTTTTCAGATAAGAACGCAATCTGGCTGGTGCGTTGATTTCAGTATTGTAATATCCCAAGAAGATAACCAGTGTATTAGTCCATTCTCACACTTCTGAGAAAGACATGCCCAAGACTGGGTAATTTATAAAGAAAAAGGTTTCATTGACTCACATTTCCATGTGGTTGAGGAAGCCTCATAATTATGGCAAAAAGGGAAAGGCACATCTTACATGGCAAGAGATAGAATGAGAACCAAGTGGAAGGGGTTTCCCCTTATAAAACTACCCAGTCTCATGAGACTTATTTACTACCATGAGAACAGCATGGGAAAGAACCACATCCATGATTCAGTTACCTTCCATGGGTCCCTCCCATGATACATGGGAATTATGGGAGCTCTAATTATGGGAGCTACAATTCAAGATGAAATTTGGGTGGGGACACAGCCAAACCATATCAACCAGTTATGCCATGCTGGACATAGATAACTATAAGGTAATAAATTAGTGTTATTTTAAGCTTCTAAATTTGTGGTAATCTCTTACACAGCAATAGGAATATACAACAGGCAATAAGACTGAGACTTTTGAGCATGCAAGAAACACTCTCTCAATCCTTCAAAACTAGTCACTTTAAAAAAACATTTGAAAAGATAGTTCAAACAATGGCAATAAGTGTCTCTGACTGCAAGATGTATAGAAACCCCAAATATCCATGAAGAAGTATCCCCCAAAAGAAAATCCACATCTCTCATTACTTGTAGATAGATTTCTCAGCAGAAATTATGAAGGCCAGGAGAGAGTTGGATGCTATATTCAAAGTGCTGAAGAAAAAAAAATGCCAATGAAACATACTATACCTGGCAAAACTGTCTTTTAAAAATGAGGGAAAGAGAAAGGCTTTCCGAGACAAACAAAAACTGAAGGAGTTTGTTTTTACTAGACCTGCCATACAAGAAGTGCTAAAGGAAGTTATTCAAGTTGAAATAAAAAGATGATAAATGGCAACACTAAAGTATATGAAAGTATAAATTTCACTGATAAAGGTAAATATATAGATAAATATAGACTAATGTAATGCCTCAATAGTGACATATAAATCACGTTTAGCCCTGGTAAAAGAGTTAAGTCAGAAGTGTATTAAGAATGCCTATAACCACAACAATTTGTTATTGGATACAGAGTATAGAAAGAAGTAATTTTAATATCAAAAACACAAAAAACATTAAGAAGCGATAGTAAAAGTATACAGTTTTGTAAAACAATTGAAGTGATTATAAGCTTGGACTGTTATAACCGTAAGAAATTTTATGCAAGCCTCATGGTAACCACAAAAAAATCCTGTAAGAAATACAATAAAAGATAAAGAGAAAAGAATCAAAGTATATTACTACAAAAAATATCAAATTTCAAAGAAGACAGTAAGGAGAAAAGGAAAAAAGCAAACTACAGAATAGTTAGGAAGCAATTAACAAAATGGCAATAGTAAGTCCTTACCTGTTAATAATTACTCTAAATGTAAAAATTGATTAAGCTAATCAAAAGATATAGATTATCTAAATGTATTTTTAAAGCAAAATCAGGCTATGTGATGTCTACGAGAGGCTCACTTTAGAATTAAGGCCATGGGCTGAAAGTGAAGGAATTGAAAAACACATTCCATGCAAATGGTAACCAGAAGAGAGCAGATGTGGCTATCCTTATATCACACAAAGTAGACCTAAGTCAAAAACTGTCACAAGAGACAAAGGAGATCATTATATAGTGATAAAAGGATTAATTCAATAGGAAAATGTAACAATTATAAATATGTACCCAGCATCAAAGGACCTAAACATGTAAATCATATCTTGATAGATCTGAAGGGAGAAATACACAGCAATACAATCATAGTAGAAGGCTTTAATATTCACTTTCAATAATAGACAGATCATCCAGACAGAAAACAAATAATGAAACAGCAGAATGGAACAACACTGCAGACTAAAATGGGCCAAATAACATACACAGAACTTTCCACCCAATAGCAGAGGAATCTAGTATTCTCAGGTACACATGAAATGTGCACCAGTATAGTTCATCATGATGGTTGATTTTTAGTGTCAACTTGACTGGATTAAGGGATATTCAAATAGCTTTAAATAGTAAAGCATTATTTATTCTCCAATTCTAGTATATGTGCTGTTGAAGTGAGCACATTATTTATTCTCCGTGTTTTAGTAGACACAGAGCCAGTCCCTCTTCTGCTGAAAGAGAAACAGGTGATTATGCTTTTTATTAGAATTATTGGGGTACGCTAGGTGTGTTTGTGAAGGTGTTTCCAGAGAAGATTGACATGTTAGTCAATGGACTAAGTGGGGAAGACCTGCCTTCAATATGGGCAGACACTATGCAAACAGCTGGGGGCCTGGATGGAACAAAAAATCAGAAAAAGGGAAAATTCTTGCTCTCTCACTCCTAGAGCCAGGCTGCCCTTCTCTTATCCTTACACATTAGAACTCCAGGGTCTTTTCCCTTTAGACTCGGATTCTGCAGGTTTAAACTTTGAGTAATTAACTGCTACTGAGTTAAAAACAAGTAAATCAGCTATTAAGCAATATATACTTTATACATTACTTATGTCAGAAATCACAGTGGGAGATAGTTAAAACAAATAGCATTACAATTAGGATGTTTACAAATTAACCTGCAGCCCAATTTAATCTTCACAATGATAGTATTACATATTATTATTATTATTTAAACATTTTTCTAAAATAATTCGGTATAAATGAATTACACTGAATTACCCAAAGTCAGACATGTAACAAATGCTGTCGTTCTAACTCAAGCAAAGGTCTGAATCTGATAGTTTTTCTAATGTTTCTCTACTGCTATCCATAGATACTAAAACATAACTTTTCAAGTTATATTAACCCTAAAATATAAATTCATTAAATTCTTTTGTATTTTGAAACTGAAATGATAGTTTCATAGTTATTATTGTGAAGGGTGGCTAGTTTTATGGCACCACAAATTAGTAATGGTTTATAACAAACTTTCAGCTCTATTGGCAATTTCAGAAAATTTCTCCCAAACCACATTTTATGAAATTATGAACCAAATTTTAAAATTTTTCAGCAGCTCTTTCTGTCAAAAAATTTTACCTTATCAAGTGGAGACTCTGTTGTTCTCTAATTTATCAAGAAACTAGATGTTCTTGACTGATTCTAGTTGTCAGCTGTCCTGATTATTTTTCTGCAGCCACTATTGTTGTTACTTTCCAGATAATCTCATAGTTTCTTAACAGTTTACACAGGGTATTTCGTTTTATTATTTGCTTTTTTTTTCTTTTGAGACAGAGTCTTTCTGTGTCTCCTAGGCTGCAGTGCAGTGGCATGATCTGGGTTTACTGCAACCTCTTCCTCCTGGGTTCCCGCAATTCTTGTGCTTCACCCATCAGAGTAGCTGGGATTACAGGTGTGTACCACCACATATGGCTGATTTTTGTATTTTTAGTAGAGACAGAGTTTCCCCATGTTGGTCAGGCTGGTCTTGAACTCCTGGCTTCAAGTGATCCACCTGCCTCTGTCTCCCAAAGTGCTGGGATTACAGGCATGAGCCACTATGCCTGGCCTGTCTTTTATTTTCCATTGGATCCATTCACATAAAACCAGTTTCACAAAGAATTGCAGCCACTATTTTAATTGTCTGAATTCCAAAACATTTTTGCTATATATTATAGGTATTCAAGGTCTATTGCATGTGTTCATTACATGTGCTTGACTGACTATCGCTTTCTCAGAGAAGAAAACATTAATTTCCCCCAAAATGTATATCTTGCTACCAAGTACATGTGATGCAAATTATATCTTCAAAGGAGTGGTAGAATTTGTTAAGTGGGGAACATTTAGGAAGCATAATTACTGCCTATAGGGCTTGGTCATACAGGCCCTTGCCCTACCCTCTCTGACAGGGCTCCTGCTGGTTAGACCAATACAATCTCTTAGCCCATACTCTGGCCACTCCTGTCCCAGGGTTTCCCTTCTCAAATGGCTGTGAGTCCAATTCCAAGGCTGTGTGGGCCTCCTCTTGAGCCTGTCATGCCAAGTACAGACCTGACTTACATGTATAGGCTCCTAAGCCCAATGGATAATCAAGTGGCAGATGTCAGTAGGGAGATGTGGAAAAAATTTAACCTGTATATGGGAGTGTCCTTATGGGTATAAGGACTCTGTCAGTGTGAGAGGATGCAAAGAGAGGAGAAAAGAAGAAAGTCAACAGGGTTTAGGGTGTGCTTTTTCTGTGCTGCTACCTTCTGACTGTGAAGTACAAGGAGTTTATAACTTGAGCCTGCCCTTTCAGGTGATTAGGAAAATACCTTGTCAAGGTTGGAACATAGAACATATTTTACTTAACAGTTTCTTAGCATTATTTGTTACCTTTAAATTAATAGATTAATGGCATGTTGGCCTTTATTTTGTTCTATTGTTATATGTCCCACAAATGTTATAAATGATCTGAACAAGGATGATATTACCAGATAGGGAGTTCACATTTGTTTTGCTAGTGTATGACAATAACATATTAGATATGATAATGTCAGAAGAATACATCATGATGGTTATCAGAGCCTTGATGATTCCTCCTTAGATTTAAATGGCTTCAGATTTTTCCTTTTGTAGGTATCTTAAATGTAAGACAGCATACTAAGAAGTTCTCATTCAAAGTAATGACAAAATATAAAGAGTTCATACTCGCAATATTCCTGAAGTAAAAATTCAAGGTAATTCAATCTAAAATTATTCATCCACTTGGAATACACATGCCAATCCTGTACTATGTATATGAAATACACTTTTAAGGAGCTCTTGGTAATAAAAATATAAATGGGACACAGTTATAATTTTCTTATCTAATAATGAAGACAAGTATGTTAATGGCTATAATGTAGGGCAACAAGTAATATGTCCATGAGAAGTAAATATATTATTCTGCAAAACTCCAAGGAAAATTTTTGTAGGAAATATATGAATTGCCTCAATGGCGCACTTTTGTCTATCAACCAGAATTGAGTCTATTTAGAGAAGATGTTGTCTTCTATATTTATATGTCCTATGCTACCCACACTATCAGGGACATATTAGGAATGACGTAAAAGTTTACATAATAACTTAGAAGTGGAAGGGCATTTCAACTATATTATAGTATACATGAAGATGGAACTCAAAGATTTTTTTTAAAAAGGAGCAAGCCACTTGAGTTTGAGAAAATAGCATGAGCAGGCCAGGCACAGTGGCCTATAATCCCAGCACTTTGGGAGGCCAAAGCAGGCAGATCACCTGAGTTTGGGAGTTTGAGACCAGCCTGACCAACATGGAGAAACTATCTACTACAAAATACAAAATTAGCTAGGAGTGGTGGCACATGCCTGTAATCCCAGCTACTCAGGAGGTTGAGGCAGAAGAATCGCTTGAACCCGGAGGCAGAGATTGCAGTGAGCCAAGATCACGCCATTGCACTCTAGCCTGGGCAATGAGTGAAACTCCATCTCAAGAAAGAAAGAAAGAAAAGAGAGAGAGAGACAGAAAAAGAAAAGATATATAGATAGAATAGATAGATTGATCTCATGAGCAAAGCACAGATGGGAAACTGATACAGGAGAAATGCAAGGAGTACAGCTGAGCTTTGTTGTAGGCATCCTGGAGCAATGATTTGGGAAAAAGTTTGAAAAGTGGTGCAAATTAAGAAGACTTTTGAGTATCAGGCTAAGGAGCCTTCACGTTATTTGCTAAGCAATATAGTGTCAATGAGTGTTTTTGACCATTTGAGTTTCATGCATGGAAATCTACTTAAATAATTTTAACATCTGGCCAACAAACAAAAAAAATTAAAAATTCTCAGTATCACTAGTCACTGGAGAAATGCAAATTAAAATCACAGTGAGATATCATGTTACCCAAATCCAAATGGATATTACCAAAAAGACAAAAAATAACAGATGCTGAAATTACATATAACTTCATTATTTTTATAGCAAAATAGTATTTAATATATATACAAATAATATACACATATGTGTGTATATATATATACAAAAATGAAATACTATATGTATATGTGTAGGTATATGTGTATATATGCATAGATACTATATAGTATATGTATATAGTATGTATATACAAAAATTTCAATACTATTCTGCTATAGAAAATAATAAATCATGTCTTCTGCAGCAACATGAATGAAACTGGAGGCCATTATCTTAAGTGAAATAACTCAGTCGAATACCACATATCCTTACTTATAAGTGGGAACTAAATGAAGCATACACATGGACATCCTCTGTGAAATAATAGACACTGGAGACTAGAAGGGTGGAAGGGAGATGAGGAATGAGAAATTATTTAATGGGTACAATGTACATTATTAGGTGTTGGTTACTCTTAAAGACCAGGCTTCACCACTATGCAATATATACATGTAACATAATCACATTTGTACCCCTTAAATTTATACAAACAACAAAGAAAAAAGTCTGGGTGTGGTGGCTGATGCCTATAATTCCAGCACTTTAGAAGTATTTGAATCTAGCCTGGGCAGCAGAGAGAGACCCCATCTCTATAAAAATGAAAAAAATAGGAAAAGAAAATTAGTCGGGCTTGGTGTCACATGCCTGTCATTCCAGCTACTTGGGAGGTTGAGGTGAGATGATCACTGGAGCATGGGAAGTCAAGGTTGCAGTGATCTGTGATAGCACCACTTCACTCCAGCCTGGGTGATGGAGTGACACCCCTGTCTAAAAAAAAAAAAAAAAAAAAAAGAAAGAATTTTAATATCATGGTTTGACTGAAGATATATGGGTGGAGAGACTAGAGAAAACAGATGAACTGAGAAAATCTTTATTTGACAGCCACTTATTGAGAACTTATTAGTTAACAGGACCTGCGCTAGGATCTGGAGACACTGTGGCACATAAGTGATAGCTGTCTTTGAAATCTCAGTAAAAGAGATTGGCCTTCAAGAAAAGGTTATAATACAATGTGGTCAGTGTTTTTGTAAAACGTGTTACAAGGACAATGTAAGTGTCGGAAAGGGATCCATTAAATGTCATAAATGAAAACTTGAATTTGAGGGAGGTAAGAGTGGGAAAGGAATAAGAAGAATTATCACAACATATTATAAACGTTCCCCAAATGGGACTTTATGTTGTAAATAGAAATAACAGGAAGGTTTAAAGTTGGCTATGGCTGAAGTATGGCATAAAGAGGGAGTAAAAAAAATCCATCACCCACGTCAGGAAATGCAAAAGGAAGGATTTATTTAGGAGGAAGTACAATGATTTAACCACATAGAGATGATTGTTTCTTTGGGACTGCTGGCAGAAAAAATAGCACAAGTTTACTGAGTAGATGATGTCTCATGAAACTCCCAACTTGTTCCCAATTTCTCATCTAAAGTTACGTAGCATGGCTGGATGCAGTGGCTCACTCCTATAATCCCATAAGTTTGGGAGGCGTAGGCGGGCAGATCACTTGAGGTCAGGAATTAAAGACCACCCTGGCCAGCATGGTGAAACCCCATCTCTACTAAAAATACAAAAACTAGCCAAGCATGGTGGTGCATGCCTGTAATCCAATTTACTTGGGAGGCTGAGGCAGGAGAATCACCTGAACACGGGAAAGTGGAGGTTGCAGTTAGCTTAGATTGTGCCACTGCACTCCAGTCTGGGCAACAGAGTGAGACTGCCTCAAAAAAAAAAAAAAAAAAAAAAAGGTTATGCAGCATAAAAGAATCAGTAAACTGGTATGTAGGCAGCCTCTCCTTCATTCTTCATTTTGGGATACTGGGAGTATAAATTTAACTGGAGAAAAGGTAATCAATTAGAAGATATTGTACAAAACTAGCACCCTAATCACACAAGACCAGAAAGCAGTTTATTTTTTTATATATGTTCTGGGGTACATGTGCATAATGTGCAGATTTGTTACATAGGTATACATGTGCCATGGTGGTTTGCAGCATCCATCACCCTGTCATCTACTTTCAGTATTTTTCCTTCCTATCCCAATTTCGACCAGACACTGACAAGCAAGTACCTGTGAGACTGCTGAATGTGAATCCACTTTAGGGCATTGGGCTAAGATGGTCCAACCTACAAAAGCTATGTACCTTGCTGTGCTGAGTTTACAGAAAGCTGCTGGAAAAGGACTCTGATAGATCCTGAAATAAAGCAACTTTCTACTCCTGATTACTACATTTTGAGTTTGAGGAAAGAATTTCATATGGGAAAAGTAGTAAAGTATGAATTCCTTTCTTTTTAAAGCAGATGGGTGCATCTTTCATACCTTTCAGGTCACAAAATGAAATATCAAGCAAAATCATTGAGCTCATGTGCTTTTAGTCCTGGCCCATGTTACCAGCTGCAAATAAGCCAGCCAATCATAGTCAGTTTTGTCCGGTAATTTTGTAAAATGAGTTCCTGAAATGAGTCTATTCTCATAAACTATTGAGAAGTTGTTAGATAAATGATACGAGTTGTCCCAGAAACTCAGTGTCTATTTGATATCCAAGGCAGTGAGCTAGGGAGGGAAGATTAGAATCTTTCCATACTCTATTATGGATTGACTTAGTTAATGTGTGTGATAATTAAATTTACTGTACTTTAATACAGAGAAAGGAAAAAATAAAAACTAGAAGGAATTCACTGAGGTAATGAATAGGTTAATTACCCTAATTTGATTACATATTGTATACATGTATCAAAATATCAATATGTATCTCATAAACATGTGCAACGATCACATTTTAACTTAAAGGGTAAGAAAGGAAATAGCCTCAATTAGATTTCTAATACAAATATTTTTATCTTAAGTGCTAGTTTCATTGATACATTTCTTGTACATGGAAGGTGATTAAATGAGTCAGTATAGGTAACTTTATGTTCCAGAAAGAAAAAATTCCAAAATCTCAGTGGTTTAAAACAACAATAGTTCATTTGTACAGCAGGTTCTTCGAAGAAACAAAATGCTCCAATCTGTAGTCAAATAAAAAGTGACATTAAATATTAGGATATATTTGGTATAAAGGAGATTCCCATAGAAATAAAGAACATGGGCTTTGAAAAGGGGAATGTTTTCTCCATATTCGTCCCAGAGCCTCTCCCAGCCCTTTTGCAGACTCCATCTCCTTAGCATTTATGTTGAAACTTTCAAAAGATCTGAAGATTAGTGAATCCTGACACCACTGCATTCTGGTTTATTTTTTTATAAAATTTTCTTTTTCTACTAGTTGTTCAGCATAATTAAAGTCTCCAGCCTAAATTATAGCAGGGCCCATATTGTTGAACAAAAATATATTTATTTTAATTTGATAGCATTTAAAATTAAAATTGTGTGATTTGCTAAGAGGCCAAGCATAAATAGTTGTTGAAATACATATCTATTAGTAATGCTGATTCAGTTTTATGGATTTTTGAGCTATGTTAAATTTTAGAAAGGACTTTAAAATTTATTGGCTTATAAGGTGTTCTGGAAAAATTATATACTTTTAAACATTAAATCAGTGACACTTGAAATCACTTCTAATATAAGTTTAAGGGACAAGGGGGAATATATTTAAGCTAAAACGTTATCAATAGTTAACACATTGTCTTTGACAACTCTTGTAGCCTAACATAACTCAAGCCCACCTTATTACTTGTACTAGAATTGCATTGCATGTTGGAGGGATGAATTGAATGCAGATACCAGAAAGTTCTCAGAGAAGCCCGGAATATTTTCTGATGTTCTGTTATAGGCTTTAAACTCTTGTATCTAAACCTCATGCAATTACTATTCTAGGTTCAGTGCTTTGATAATACTGCAAAATTTCCTGAAAGAAATGTTTTTGTTACATTTCCCTTAGTTTCATTAATAAAAGTTTGTTGTTTTTTGTGTCTTGACTAGCATTACGTTTCAAGGGATCTGAGAAACCCTGCAGCTGCAATTTTATGAAGGCATATTTGTTTTTGTTTTCTTGTTTTCTCTCTCTCTCTCTCTCTCTCTCTCTCCCTCTCTCTCCCCCTCTCTCCCTCTCTTCCTCTCCCCTACACAAGCACTTCTGATGGCAATGATTTCTGTTGGTTAAAAGTGGAATATTTAACCTTCATTTAGTTTGAAGATTCTGAATATAGCAGATTGACTTTGTTTAAATTTCAATCGTTTTGTGGGAAGAGATGGTATATGGTTGCATGGATAAATTCTTTAGTGGTGATTTCTGAGATTTTGGTGCACCCATCACCTGAGCAGTGTATGCTGTACCCAATATATAGTCTTTTATCCTTCACCTCCCCTCCCACCCTTTACCCGGTGTTCCCAAAGTCCATTGTATCATTCTAATGCTTTTACATCCTCATTCATTAGCTCTCATGTATAAGTGAGAAGATATAATGTTTGGTTTTTCATTCCTGAGTTACTTCACTTAGAATAATGGTCTCTAACTCCATCCAGGTGCAAATGCCATTATTTCATTCCTTTTTATGGCTGAGTAGTGTTCCATGGTGTGTGAGATGTGTGTGTGTGTGTGTGTGTGTGTATCACATACATGGGCCAACTTATATGAACAGTATCTTTTAGGACAAGGACTATGACTGCTCATTCATACACACTCAGGTTTGTTCATTGAATAAAGTTAAGACTGAATGAATTTACTAAAGGAACAACCAGCTGGCTTCAGACTGTACAGATTCATGTTCTGCCGTTGCTCCAAATTCCACATTTATAAGAAGACAGGAAAAAGGTTTAGACTTTCTTAGTGGCTGATCCTTTTGGTACTCACTCTGTGGAATTAGAGAAATATCTATCTCCCCATTTCTTTCAGCTCCAAAGATCTAAATCCCTAAGAAGTGAGACTGTGTTCTCACATCCACTTTACTGCCTACCCCATGAAACCTGCTGTGAGGGGAACATGGAGCAAGCTTACTTTCCCCAGGCTTATGTTTTCCTACAAGCCTTCCTGGACAACTTAGTTCTAACATTGCATGACCCAGTAACATTGACCAGCATTCTATTTGTCAAGTATTTTGCTAAAGTTACTTTATTCAATGAAAACAGATAGCAGTACAATATTGTCTTTCATAGCATCTAAAATATAAAATGTAAATAATGAAAAAATGATTTCCCTTTAAAGGAAGGGACTATTTTGTACTCAATACAGAGATGAGTAATAACTTTCAGTGAATAAGTGTTCCATAAAAATATAGAATGAGATTCTGGACAGTAATTTTTCCTCCTACAAGTGGTAAAACCAAAAAATGTAAAGCAGAGCATGAAGGCTTGCCATTATTTTTTTTCACTGAAAACTTAAAACTAGTGTATTTTCAGTTAATAAAAAGTATGTAAACACCTCTTTAATCTAGCATTTGTATATACATTGCACTGCTTTGAAATTCCACATTACCAGTCAAGGCTTGACAGTAAAATCATTCAAAGAGCACGTGGCCCATCAGACATAGTATGCATTGCTCACAACAGTAAATTGTCTTCTTCCCTATAAAATAAAGTTTATAAATTTTAAAAGCATAACAATCTACCATGAAATAATTTTTTTGAGGAGCTGCCAGAGGCTAGATGAGAAGGCACTGTGCTTAGCAAAAAGGACTGAATAAATAAGACACAATGACAAGAAAATTAATGATTAAAGCAGTAAATCTTACACTTGAATTTGCAGTATTCAAATCACTGATTGACTTTAACAACTAACTAATGGGCCAGTTAATGCACCAGGTGAACTGGTGTACTTATCATTTTCTCATCCATCTACAAGAATATAATATCGCTGGCTACAGTTTCTTTTTCTATCTTGTTTGTGGCTGCATCTCCTGAACCCAGAATACTGCCTAGCCCAGAGTAACCATAATGAATGTCTGTTGAAAAAAAGAATTAATTCACTCACTAAATAATTCAGTTCATCTCACATTAGAAACCTGTAATAGGTTCTCTGATAGTTTGTAAGATGAAGATACTTGGTTATTGTGCACTGGAGATCATGTGCTTGATGTGAAGGGCAGAATATCTGGAGTCATATTCCTTGGGTATGAATCATACTCCCAAAAATCACCAGCCGTGTGACCCTAGATAAGTTTCATAACATCTTTGACCTTTGCTTTGTGTATTTGTCATTTAGAAATGAGTAGTCATAATGTACTCCTTACAGTAATGAGTTAAGGTTAAATTAATACATGTTCAGTGCTTAATATAATGTCAGGGCATGCTAAACAACTGTTCTTGTTCGGAATACTATTTTCACCATTTAATAACATTCTACTCATCTGAATTAACTCATATGTCTAAAACCAAGTGAAATTACTCTGGAAAATAAAAATTTTAAATACTATAAAATCTTAGATATGGCAAAATGCCTAAGGCATAGTAAATTACAATCCAATTCACTGCAATTACAAAGAAACCTCTGGAAATTTGATTTCCAGTATTTGTAGCTGCTGCAGAGTGCATCACTTTCTTAGCAAATGCTTTACAATCAGACAGGCAGTATCAAGTTGTTCTTTTTTCCTAAAAAGTGTGGATGAAAACAAAGACTCAGTGAAGGGCTAAAAAAAAAAAACAAGAAAGAAAGAAAGAAAGATGTCCATGGGGCCCTTGCCTAGAGAGTAAGAGAAAACAGAATATACTTTAAGGGAGAATTTCATAACAATGCTACAGATGTTTCTATTTATTCCAAACTGGAATTAAAGAAGTTAGATTACTTGTTTGTGTCCATTATGATTTTATATATAGAAAACCCTAAAGAGTCCTCCAAAAAAGTTGTTAGAACCAATAAATGAATTTAGCAAAAATGGAGGATACAAAGTCAACATGCAAAAGCAGTTCTATTTCTATACATTAACACTGAACTACAAGAAAAAAATAGGAAGACAATCTCATTTATGGTAGAATAAAAAGAAAAAAATAATTAGGAATAAATTTAACCAAGAAGGGGAAATATCTATGCACTGAAAACTGTAAAACATTGATGAAATAAAGAAGGTACAAATAAATGAAAAGTTATTTCATGTTTATAATGGAAAGAATTAATATTGTTAAAATATACTTCTTAAATTGATCTACAGATTCAGTGCAATCTCTATTAAAATTCCAATTATATGATTTTAGGAAACATAAAAAAAAATCCTAAAACACGTATAGAACCACAAATAGCCAAAGAAATCTTGAGCAAAAGGTACAAAGCCAGAAACAGCATATTACCTAATTTCAAAACTTACTGTGCACAAAGCTATAATAATCAAAACATGGGTAAATTTTATGATGAAAATGCCAAAAGCAATTGTAATAAAAGCAAAAATTGACAAATGGGATCTAATTAAACTAAGGAGCCTCTGCACAGCAGAGGAGACTATCATCAAAGTAAACAGACAACTTACAGAATGGGAGAAAATTTCTGCAAACTATGCATCTGACAAAGGTCTAATATCTAGCATCTATAAGGAAATTAAACAAATTTACAAGAATAAAAACCCATTAAAAAGTGGACAAAGGACATAAACAGACAATTCTCAAAAGAAAACATACATGTGGCCAACAATCATATGAAAAGAAGTTCAATATCACTGATCATTAGAGAAATGTAAATCAAAACAACAATGAGATACCATCTCATACCAGTCAAAATGTCTATTATTAAAAAGGCTATTATTATTAAAAAGTCAAAGAATAACAGATACTGGCAAGATAGTAGAGAAAAAAGGCGGCTTATACACTGTTGGTGGGAATGTAAATTAGTTCAACCATTGTGGAAAACAGTATGGCAATTCCTTAAAAACCTAAACTCAAAAGTATCATTTGATGTAGCAATTTCATTAATGGGTATATATCCATTAAGGAATATAAATCATTCTATTTATAATGACACATGCACATGTATGTTTATTGCAGTACTATTCACAATAGCAAAGACACGGCATCAACCCAAATTCCCATCAATAATAGACTAGATAAATGAAATGTGGTACATATATACCATGGAATACTATACAGCTGTAAAAAATAATGAAATCAAGTCCTTTGCAGGGACATGGATTGAGCTGGAGGCCATTGTCCTTAGCAAAGTAATGCAGGAACAGAAAACCAAATACCATATGTTCTCACTTATAAGTGGAAGCTAAATGATGAGAACACATGGACACATGGAGGGGAATGACACATGCTGGGGCCTATCAGAGGGTGGAGGGTGGGAGGAGGTAGAAGATCATGAAAAATAACTAGTACACACTAGGCGTAAAACTTGGATGATGAAATAATTAGTACAACAAAACCCCCATGACACACGTTTAGTTATATAACACAACTGCATATCCTGCACATGTGCTCCTCAAGTTAAAAGTTAAAAAAAATTAATGTGGTACTCTCACACAAAACAGATACATGAACCAATAAAACAGACTAGAGATCACAGAAATAAATCCACTCATCTATAGTCAACTGACCTTTGACAAGGGTGCTAAGAATACCAATAGGGAAAGGAGAGTCTCTTCAATAAATGTTGAGTAAACTGGATATCCACATGAATAAAAATGAAGTTGCACCCTTATCCATATACAAAAACAAATTAAAATAGATTGAAGCTTCTATATAAGACCCCAAACTATAAAATTACTAGAAGAAAACACAGGGGAAAAGCTTCTTGACATTGGCCTTGGCAAATATTTTTTGATATGACCCAAGAAACACAGGAAGCATAAGCAAAAATAGACAAATGAGCTTGCATCAAACTAAAAAAGCTTCGGTACAACAAAAAGTCAAAAGAGTCAAAGGATAAGCTACGGAATGGGACAGAATATTTGCAAACCATACTTCTGTACAAGGTTAATATAAAATATGTATAAATAATTCAAATGACTCAACAGCAAGACAACAAGCTAATTAAAAATGCACAAAGGACCTGAATAGACATTTATCAAAAGAAACCATACAAATGGCCAACAGATATATGAAAAGGTGTTCCTTTGATTTTTAGTGTCTTCAAGGAATAACACTCTCAGTTTGGCCATTTTTGTACCCTTAGAAAATTGTGAACTATCCAGTCTATCATTGATGGGCATTTGGGTTGGTTCCAAGTCTTTGCTATTGTGAACAGTGCCACAAAAAACATATATGTGCATATGTCTTTATAATAGAATGATTTATAATCTTTGGGTACATACCCAGTAATGGGATTGCTGGGTCAAATGCTATTTCTATTTCCAGATCCCTGAGGAATTGCCACACTGTCTTCCACAATGGTTGAATTAATTTATGCAGCCATAAAAAAGGATGAGTTCATGTCCTTTGCAGGGACATGGATGAAACTGGAAACTATCATTCTCAGTAAACTGACACAAGGACAGAGAACCAAACACCGCATGTTCTCACTCATAAGTGGGTGTTGAACAATGAGATCACACAGACCCAGAGAAGGGAACATCACACACCAGGGCCTAGAGGCTGGGGAGCTAGGGGAGGAATAGCAGAGGGTGGGGGGACTGGGGAGGCATAGCATTAGGAGAAATACCTAATGTAGATAACGGGGTGATGGATGCAACAAACCACCACCATGGTACGTGTATACCTGTGTAACAAACCTGCACGATCTGCACATGTATCCCAGAACTTAAATAAAAATAAATAAATAAATGTTTGGGATGATGGACAAAACAAAAAAAGAAAATTGTGAATTAGGCAATACAGAGGTAAGAGCTTTGTATCTGTCCTTCAGAAAACCTCCAGTCAAATCATAATATACAAATAAAATTTTTTGGAAATAAACACCACTTTGCTCTCTCCAGAACCAGGTATCTACACTGATAATTAGGGCTGTGGTCTTTAAGATTGCCACTACACTTGTGAGTGTGGTGAGGTAAGGTTAATTTAAAACCACATAAAGTTTTCCTACTTTGTCAAGTCACCATTTTTTGATCCACCATTTACTGTGTTTGCAGTAAATCTTTGACTGTTTTCCACAATTTTGACAAAGTTGATTCTAATAGTTTTGGAGGAATTTTGTGTGTGTGTGTGTGTGTTTCTGTGGAGAGATGGACCCCTGGAGCCCCTTACTGCACAACTTTTAATGACATTCTCCACACTCCTAGATGATCTTAAACATAGAGCCATTTAGCTTCTCACCCCAGATCAATGAAATCACACATGATGTACAAACAAGAGAGCAAGAATAATATGCTTGTAGTTTTGAGCCACTAGGTTGGGGGCAGTTTGTTACACACATTTTTGGAGTATGAGCTGACTAATAATATACTCTGCATTGTGTTAAGAGTAAACATAGGGTACATTAATGAGAATAAGTGAGAAAAACATATAACCAAATAATTGTATATTCTATCCACAAATTCTAGAATATGTAAATAATTGTAGTTTGCATTTGCATGCTTTGTTATTTTTAACATGTAATGAAAACATGTACATGTTTAACTGAGTCAAATATGCTAAAATATATTGAGCTGAAAATTTCCAATATAAGATATTTCTCAAAGTGTTTATAGGACCCCTAAAATATGGGGTTAATGATGGAAAAATCCTAACACAAGTATATTATAGTAAGGCTTGAAAAGAAAATGTAATGAAAATGTATAAAACTTTAAATTATGGCCAGGCATGGTGGCTGACTCCTGTATTTCCAGTACTTTGGGAGGCAGAGGTGGGCAGATCACCTGAAGTCAGGAGTTCGAGTCCAGCCTGGCCAATATGGTGAAACCCAATCGCTACTAAAAATACAAAAATAATTAGCTGGGTGACATGGCGTGCACCTGTAGTTCTAGCTACTTGGGAGGCTGAGACAGGAGAATTGCTTGAACCTGGGAGGCAGAGGTTGCAGTGAGCTAAGATCACACCACTGCACACTTACCTTGGTGACAGAGCCAGACGGAGAAAAGAAAAAAAAGAAAAACCTTTAAATTACGTAGAAAAGTTTCAAGAAGAGAGTGCCTACTTCATTAAGTAAGGTGTTTTTTTCTCCATGATATTGTATCATAATATGCATAGGTATAATGGAAAATAATTGTTGGCCTCTGTTTGTTAAAATATCCATTATTATGAAACTAAAACACTACTACATTTCAGAAATTTATGCATAATATTCCAAGAATCAGACAGGAAAAAAATATGTTCTTAGTGGAGCTTATTTGGAATATCTACTGTTTGGTGCAAATACCTTTGACTAATTGGGCAATTTGCTACCGCTAATGAATTTGTCAATTGATGAAAAAAATGGTATGTGAACATCTTCCAGGCAAAATAAGATATGAAGCAATTATTCTTTTTAACTAGACATTCTAAATGAAGCTTCCTTTCAACAGTAGTTTGTGAAGTTCTGTATAAGTCCTTTTAACTTAGAACTTCTAAATGAAATTTTACAACTACCATTGTTATATACACATATCATGGAAGCAGAATTGGCTTCTACCCCATTTCTCATAAAAGTATCAACTTAAAGAAATTTTCAAGACATAGGCAGTGTAATAAGATATAGAGAAAACAAAAAGGTAAAAAGTGGAAGGATGAAGTTAGAGTATTTTTTTATTTGCTTGAGTTTATTTTTATAATAAGTTGTCATCAGTTTAAAGTAATGCATTGTAAGAAGTTATTGCAAACCTCATATTAACCTCAAATCAAATAATTTACGGCAAATACACAAATCATATATAGCAAGATATTAAAACACAAAATCTGATATAATAACCTTCACATGAAGGAAGATAGGAAAAACAAAGAGAAGACAACATAACAGCCAGAAAAGGACAAAGTGGCAGGAGTAAGTCCTTACTGTCAATAATAATATTAAATGTAAATGGACTAAGCTCTCCCATCAGAAGACAGAGTGATTCAATGGATAAAGAAAGACCCAACCATCTGTTGCCTATAAGGCACACACTTCATCTATAAAGACACATATACACTAAAAACAAAGGGATGGAAAAAGATATTTCATGAAAATGGAAACCAAAAAGGGGTAGAGATATAGATACATACTTATAAAGAAAAACTAGATTGCAAGATGAAAACTATAAAAAGAGACAAAGAATGAGGATGATAATGATTCTTTCATATAATGATAAAGGGGTCACTACTGCAAGATGATATAATGATTGTAAATATAAATGCATCATATATATATATATATATATATATATATATATATGGAGCATCCAGATATATAAAGGAAATATTACTAGAACTAAAGATAGATATAGATTACAATAAAAAATAGCTAGAGTCTTCAACACTCCACTTTCAGCAATGGATAGATCACTGAGATAATATTTTTTTAATTAAAAATAATTTAAACTTTTAGGTTCAGGGGTACATTTGAAGGTTTGTTACATAGGTAAACTCATGTCACAGGGGTTTTGTTGCACACATTATTTCATCACCGAGTTATTAAGCCCAGTACCCAGTAGTTATCTTTTCTGCTCCTCACCATTCTCCCACCAACCACCCTCAAGTAGACCCCAGTGTCTGTTGTTCCCTTCTTTGTGTTCATAAGTTCACATAATTTAGCTCCCATTTATAAATGAAAACATGTGGTGTTTGGTTTTATGTTTCTGTGGTGGTTTGCTAAGGGAAATAGCCTCCAGCTTCATCCATATTCCTGCAGCAAAAAACATGATCTTGTTCCTTTTTATGGCTGCATGATATTCCATGGTGTATATGTACTACCTTTTCTTTATTCAATCTGTCATTGATGGGCATTAAGGTTGATTCCATGTCTTTGCTGTTGTGAACAGTGCTGCAAGGAACATTCAAGTGCATATGCCTTAATGGTAGAATAATTTATATTCCTTTGGGTACATATTGAGTAATGAGATTAAAATGGTACATACCATTTTTGGTATGTACTTTGGTTAAATACCCAGTATTGCTGAATAAAATGGTATTTCTGCTTTTAGCTCTTTGAGAAATCACCATACTGCTTTCCACAATGATTGAACTAATTTACACTCCCACCAACAATGTATAAGTGTTCCCTTTTCTCCACAACCTTGCCAGCATTTGTTATTTTTTGACTTTTAAATAATAGTAACCATTCTGACTGGTATGAGATGGGATCTCATTGTAGTTTTGATTTGCATTTCTCTAATAATCAGTGATATTGAGCTTTTTACCAAATGCTTGTTGGCCGCACACATGTCTTCTTTTGAAGTATCTATTCATGTCCCTTGCCCCCTTTTTAACAGGGTAGGTTTTCTCTTGTAAATTTGTTTAAGTTTCTTATAGATTCTGGATGTTAGATCTTTGTCAGATACATAGCTTACAGATGTTTTCTCCTATGTTGTAGGTTTTATATTCTGTTGGTAGTTTCTTTTGCTGTGGAGAAACTCAAGTTTTTTTAGATCCCATCTGTCAAATTCTGCTTTTGTTGCAATTGTTTTTGATGTCTTTGTCATAAAATCTTCACTCATTTCTATGTACAGGATGGCATTTCTCAGGTTGTCTTCCAGGGATTTTATAGTTTTGGGTTTTACACTTAAGTCTTTAATCCATCTTGAGTTGATTTTTATATATAGTGTAAGGAAGAAGTCCAGTTTCAATCTTCTGCATATGGCTAGCCAGTTAGCACCATTTATTGAATAGAGGGAGTCTTTTCTCCATTGCTTGTTTTTGTAAGCTATGTCAAAGATTAGATGGTTGTAGGTGTATGGCCTTATTTCTGGCCTCTCTACTCTGTCCTATTAGTCTATATGCCTATTTTTGTACCAGTACCATGCTGTTTTGGTTACTGTAACCTGTAGTATATTTTGAATTGCAGTAACCTGATACCTCCAATTTCGTTCTTTCTGCTTAGGATTGCCTGGGCTATTCGGGCTCTTTTTCAGTTCCATATTATTTTTAAAATAGTTTTTTCTAGTTCTGTGAAGAATCTCATTGATAGTTTGGTAGGAATAGCATTGAATCTATAAATTGCTTTGGGCAATATGGCCATTTTAAGGATATTGATTCTTCCTCTCCATGAGCATGGGATGTTTTTCCATTTGATTGTGCCTTCACTGATTTTTTTGAGCAGTGTTTTGTAATTATCATTGTAGAGATCTTTCACCTCCCCAGTTAGCTGTATTTGTATTATTAAGACCATAAATTATCAAAGAAACATGGGACTTAATCTGCAATAGAGACCAAATAGACATAATAGATTTTTACAGAACGTTTTACCCAGTGACTGCAGAATACACATTCTGTAGCTTTTCCCTAATCACCATCACTTCCATTTTACTAATCACCAATTCCCATATGCTTGCCACAGCTTTTCTTGCCTTTATGAATCAATCATAATTCAGCATTTTCTACATCTAAAAACCTGTTAGTTAAATATTTATTATCTCCTTAAATCGTCTCTTTGAAAAAATTTACTGCAAAATATAGGAGGAAATGTCTTCCTTATCAAAGACAAGAAGGCACTGACTCCAGATTTTCTGCACATTTATTATGGTGTGAGTAATGCGCAAAACCTCAGTACTCTAATATGCTGCTTCCATCATTGGCAGAAAGGTAGTTTAAAGCTCTAAAGTTTTTAGGAGGCCAGGAAAACAGATATAACCTTGGTGGTTTATAATTCATAAACATATATATGAATATATGCAACTAAATATATGTTTAGTTTTATTCAATTTAAATTTTTGTTGATATCATAAATGTTATGTTTCATTATATGAACTATGTTATTGAGCTATAAATAAAGTCATTAAAGTTTATGCTATGTGTATTTCATCACAGTAAACAGGAAAAATTAATATTTTGAAATGCATGTTTAAGCAATAAAATCATACATAAAAATAAGGAACTATTACCACAAAAATCAAAATGAGATTTATCTTTGCAGGGAAAAGTAAGAGAGCATAGTGATTGGTATGGCGTACAAGGGAGTTTTTTAATGCAGTCAATATACACTGAGGATCAATTTGTGATATATTATTGAGCTATTTATTTGCTGAACTTTTAGTATGTATGTGATGTTTTCATGATAAAAAGGTTAAATTTTGCTGCATATGAATTTAAATCTTCTAAAAATTAAAATACAAAGGATAAATAATGATGTAGAAAAATATTTCCTACATGTAAAGGACAAATGATTCCTAAATCACCAGGGTTACATCTTGGTGCTCTAAGGTTTTCCTGGACTCCTAAAAACATTAGAGCTTTAAGCTACCTTTCTGCCAGTGCTGAAGCAGCATATTAAAGTATTGAGGTTGTTCATTACTAGCTCCGTAATAAATGTGCAGAAAATCTGAGTCAGTTTCCTCTTGTCTTTGATAAGGGAGACATAACCTTTTATATTTTCCACTAAAGTTTTTTCAAATACACAGTTTAAGGAAGGAATATATATCTAATAAACGGGTCCTTAGATGTAGAAAACACTGAATTATGGTTTATGTGCAATTTAAAGGGGTGAGCTGGGCAAGAAAGGCTGTGCCAGGCTTATAGGAATTGGGGTTTAGTAAAATGAAAGTGGTGGTGATTAGAGAAAAGATCTTCCTTACAGTACCACTCTCATTTTCTTCTTCTTTCTCACCTCTGTTTTCACTTTTCTGGACAAGGAAAATCTCTCTTCCAACCAGTACTGGTATGTGGAGAGGAACAGGCATCAGGGCAAAAAGCACTTCTAAGAGATAAGAGCTGGACTAATGCTAGGACAGAGGTAGCAAAATAAAGCTCCATTAACTGAAAAGCTATACATCATGGCGCATAAGAAATGCACCAAGCACAAATACAAACCAAAAAGAAAGTCTATGCTCAAATGACCCCAGAGCCAATATATTGTTAAAGCAGAACATCATTGCAAAATGGATTGGAACACCATGGATACAAATAATGTGAATATCATATGATATCTGTCTGCCAAAGTAGGTAACAAAAAAACCTGGATAATCTTAGGTCCAATAAACCTGTGAAGAATATGAAGAATCTCCAATTAAATTAAAAATATTGGGTAAAATAGAAAACAATAACAATATTTTAGAATTGTAATCAAAGAGTTTTATATTCCCAATTTATTTTTTAAACAAAGTTAATGTTTAAGACTTCTGAAAATTGTCATTGAATAGAAAATTTACCCGTTAAAATATTTAAATTCTTTTTCAGATGTTATTGCTACCTTCTACTAATTGAGGTTCCTGAGATTGTAGTTTAAGCCATTACTAGAAATGGTACTGTCATGCAAAAATGTAACAAATAAATCAAAAATACATATTTAGCTTTCAGTATTCCAATCAATTATCTAGAACAGAGAGATTCTTATTTTTAAGCCACATCCAGAAACAAGGGCATCCTTTTATAGGATATATATTATTCACATTGGAAAAAAAAAAAAGTAGCCCTGATGTTGGTAATACTTCTATTCCCTGACCAAAACATTTTTAACCAACATATTTTCATCAGCAACTTTGAAGTTTTAATTTGACTCATATATAGATTATAATTAAGGATATAATTGAGAAGGATTAGAAAGATGTCAAAATATCGTCTAGAGTTTGACAAAGCCAATGTCAGAAAGAATGTTAACGATCAATTAGTGGAAGTCATAAAATACAAGTAAGCATTATCAAAGTCATCATATTTTTAAAAATTAATTCTAGTTTATTCAGTATTTCTACCTGAAGTAAAACACACAGATGATATGTTTTTTCATGCCCACAGACTGACATTTAAAATAATGTTCATTATGAAATTGTTCTTAATAGTATAAAATTGAAGGCAGTCAAAAATCCATCAATAGATCAGATAAATAATATTCAAATTTATACAATAAAATAATATAAAGACATTAAAACACATATGTTGGATATGAATGTACACAAGGAAAAATAACCAAGGTATGCTGAATAAAAATAATTGCAGAATATTATGATGTACCCTTCATTTTTATAATGCTTCTGTATATTAATATACATATTTAAAAATTTTGGGGGCTTTTTCATTAAACCATTTATGATTATCTGGGAGACAAGTTCTCCAGAGAGTTTCACTGTCTGTTATATATCTTAATAATATTTGAATTTTATATAAATGTATATTGTGGTTAGGAGAAAAGATGAAAAAAGAAGATGTCATTACATTTAATGTCTAGTCAAGTTTACAATATGGTAGTGGTGGAGTTGGACAGTACACTAGGTAGAACCTATATCAGATTGTGTCCATGGCACAATTAGGCTCGTGTCTTTCTCAGGGTGCACAGTTCATTGACTTTCATAATAAGTCTTGAGAAAACAGTTGTAATTATCTTGGGTAGGTGGACATCACCTTCCTCTAACAAAGAGAAGTAAAATAATTTTGTCCACAAAACAAATTTTAAAATTATGCTATTGTGGTATAATCTTTTTGAAATAATAATTCCATTATAAGAGTATTTTATAGAAATGTGAGAAGCTCACTATTTTAACTGAGGGAAATTGTTAATACAACATTCAACTTGCAGAGTTAATACAAGAAAAAAAGTGTTACCAGGAAACTGATTGATATGGGCCTCTCTATACTTATTATCCTCTGTGAACACTGTTATGGCTTCTCTCACCATGAATTAGTTTCATATGGCTTTTATATAAAGTAAAATTTATCTAAACTGAGCCATTCTTCATGTGCTACTTTGTGGCTGGATTCATTCATCCATCCATGTTGTGGTGAGAAGCAGCGATTAATTTATCTTCATAATAGTATAGTATTTCTTTTGCATGAATATACACATGCAATTATTTTTCTGTTAATGGCATTTGGGTTTCTTCTGCTGAGACATTTATTAATACTACTGCTATGAATGTTCCTGCAAATGCATTTTGGTAAACATATATGCATATTTCTTATGAGTACATGTAAAACTACTAGATCATAAGATTACATTGATTTAACTTTAGTATAGAATGCCAAATAGTTACAAAGTAGTTATGGTACCAATTTACATGCTGACCAGCTGGAGCAAAACTTACTTATTTTAGGGAAGAGCATATATAATATTAGTGTGATTTCATGTATTCCTTAAATATTTGAACGAATTTGCTGGTAAAGCCAAATGCATTTTGAATTTGTTATGATACCAGGTTTTGAATCACAGCTTCAATTTCTTTATAACATAAAGACCAATTGTAATTTTTTGTTGTTTGTTTGTTTTTTTTATTGCATTTTAGGTTTTGGGGTACATGTGAAGAACATGCAAGATTGTTACATAGGTACACACATGGCAGTGTGATTTGCTGCCTTCCTCCCTCTCACCTGTATCTGGCATTTCTCCCCCTGCCACCCCCCTCAACTCCCCACCCCCCACCGTCCCTCCCCTATTTCCCCTCAACAGACCCCAGTGTGTAGTGCTCCCCTCCCTGTGTCCATGTGTTCTCATTGTTCAACACCCGCCTATGAATGAGAACATGTGGTGTTTGATTTTCTGCTCTTGTGTCAGTTTGCTGAGAATGATGGTTTCCAGGTTCATCCATGTCCCTACAAAGGACACAAACTCATCATTTTTGATGGCTGTATAATATTCCATGGTGTATATATGCCACATTTTCCCTGTCCAGTCTATCATCGATGGGCATTTGGGTTGGTTCCAGGTCTTTGCTATTGTAAACAGTGCTGCAATGAACATTCGTGTGCATGTGTCCTTATAGTAGAACGATTTATAATCCTTTGGATATATACCCAGTAATGGGATTGCTGGGTCAAATGGAATTTCTATTTCTAGGTCCTTGAGGAATCGCCACACTGTCTTCCACAATGGTTGAACTAATTTACACTCCCACCAACAGTGCAAAAGTGTTCCTATTTCTCCACATCCTCTCCAGCATCTGTTGTCTCCAGATTTTTTGATGATCGCCATTCTAACTGGCGTGAGATGGTATTTCAATGTAGTTTTGATTTGCATTTCTCTGATGACCCGTGATGATGAGCATTTTTTCATATGTTTGTTGGCCTCATGTATGTCTTCTTTTGTAAAGTGCCTGTTCAAATTTTTATTTATTCTTACTCAGTTTAGTTAAATGGTTTCTTCAAGGATTTGATTTGAGTTGTCAAATTATTGTCATAACATTGTTTATATAACATCTTTCTGTAATCTTTTAACAACAATAGAATCTACAGAAATGTACCCTTTTTGATTCTAATACTGATCATTTGTGTCTTCTCTCCTTTCCTGTGATTTAGGAGTTTATCATCGTTGTTTTTCAAAAGAAACAACTTTTGGTTTTATTTTATTACATGATTGTTTTATATTTATTGTGCTTCTGTGTGTATCATTTTATCTTCTACATTTTTGGGTTTAATTTGGTGATTTTTATTAGCTCATTAAGATAAATACATAGATTATTGATTTTAAGCCTTCTTTTCTAATATAAACACCTACATCTATACAATTTTATCCATGCCTGACTTTAATTGCGTCCCATATATTTTTATATGCCAACTATCTTGTCATTTATTTTCAATAATTTTCTAATATTCATGATTATTTCTTGACATATTGATTATTTATAACTATGAAGTTAATATAAAATATTAAATGATTTTTCCCTTTATCTTTTTGATACTGATTGTTAATTTAATTCTACTCTCTGCAAAGACCATAATCTCCTTTAAAATGTTTTGGAATGTGTTTCATTATTCATAATATGGTTAACATTAAGAACTTTCCAAGTACACTTGAGAAGACTATATATTGTTATACGGTGCAGTGTTCTATATATGTCAGTTAGGTCAAGTGGATTAATGGTATTCTTTAATCCCAATCAAAACCCTAGCAAAGTTTTTTTTTTTATATATATATATATATACATAAAATCTGACTCTAAGCTGGGAAGAACAGAAAAGTCCACACCCATCTCAGTGCATATTACTACCCTTAGGACTTTGGCTTCAAAAGTCCTGGCTTCTTTTACTGCCTTTTGATGTTCTTTGGGTTTTATCCAGCTTTTATAGCTGTTTGTAGTGGGAGGGTTGTTGTTATATAAGTTTCTCTACCAAAACTGAAAAAGGAACTCCCACCCCAACCACCATATTTTTATTATTGGTAATATTATTTCTAATAGAATGAATAATTTTTTAAAAAAATAGAACAAAAGAAATATATTTAAAGAATTTTTCTTATTATACTTTAAGTTCTGGGGTACATGTGCAGAATGTGTAGGTTTGTTACATAGGTATACATGTGCAATGGTAGTTTGCTACACCCATCCACCTGTCAGCAACATTAGGTATTTCTCCTAATGCTATCCCTCCCCTAATCTCCCACCCCCAACAGTCCCTGGTGTGTGATGTTCCCCTCCCTGTGTCCATGTGTTCTCATTGTTCAACTCCCACTTATAAGTGAGAACATATGGTGTTTGGTTTTCTGTTAGTGTATATGTGCCACATTTTCTTTGTCCAGTGTATCATTGATGGAGACTTGGTTGGTTCCAAGTCTTTGCTAATGTGAACACTGCTGCAATAAACATACGTGTGCATGTGTCTTTATAGTAGAATGATTTATAATTTGGGGGGGTACATACCCAGTACTGGGATTACTGGGTTAAATGGTATTTCTAGTTCTAGATCCTTGAGGAGTCACCACATTGTGATCCACAGTGGTTGAACTAATTTACACTCCCACTTACAGTGTAAAAGCATTCCTCTTTCTCTACATCCTCTCCAGCACCTATTGTTTCCCGACTTTTAATGATCACCACTCTAAATGGCATGAGATGGCATCTCGTTGTGGTTTTGTTTTGCATTTCTCAAATGACCAGTGATAATGAGCATTTTTTCATATGTTTGTTGACCACATAAATGTCTTCATTTGAAAAGTGTCTGTTCATATCCTTTGCCCAGTTTTTGATGAGGTTGTCTGATTTTTTCTTGTAATTTTGTTTAAGTTCCTTGTAGATTATAGATACTAGCCCTTTGTCAGGTGGATAGATTGCAAAAAATTTCTCCCATTCTATAGGATGCCTGTTCACTCTGATTATGGTTTCTTTTGCTTTGCAGAAGCTCTGGAGTTTAATTAGATCCCATTTGTCAATTTTAGCTTTTGTTGCCATTGCTTTTGATGTTTTAGTAATGAAGTCTTTGCCTATGCCCATGCCCATGTCCTGAATGGTATTGCCTAGGTTTTTTCTAGGGTTTTATGATTTTAGGACTTATGTTTAAATCTTTAATCCACCTTGAGTTAAATTTTATGTAAGGTCTAAAAGAAGGATCCAGTTTATTTTCTGCATATGGCTAGCCAGTTTTCCCAACACTGTTTATTAAATAGGGAATCCTTTCCCCATTGCTTGTTTTTGTCAGGTTTGTCAAAGATCAGATGGTTGTAGATGTGTGGTGTTATTTCTGAGACTTCTGTTCTGTTCCATGGATCTACATATCTGTTTTGGTACTAGTACCAAGCTGCTTTTGTTACATGTAGCCTTGTAGTATAGTTTGAAGTCAGGTAGCATAATGCCTCCAGCTTTGTTCTTTTTGGTCAGGATAGTCTTGGCTGTATGGGCTCTTTTTTGGTTCCATATGAAATTTAAAGGAGTTTTTTCTAATTCTGTGAAGAAAGTCAATGGTGGCTTGATGAGAATAGCATTGAATCTATAAATTACTTAGGGCAGTATGGCCATTTTCATGCTATTGATTCTTTCTATCTATGATTAGTGGTTTGTAGTTCCCCTCAAAGAGGTCCTTCACATCCCTTGTAAGTTGTATTCCTAGGTAATTTATTGTCTTTGTAGAAATTGTGAATGGGAGCTCACTCATGATTTACCTCTCTCCTTGTCTATTATTGTGTATAGGAATGCTTGTAATTTTTGCACATTAATTTTGTATCCTGAGACTTTGCTGAAGTTGCTTATCAGCCTAAGAAGATTTTGGGCAGAAATGATGGGGTTTTCTAAATATGCAATCATGTCATCTGCAAATAGAGATAATTTGACTTCCTATCTTCCTATATGAATATGTTTTATTTCTTTCTCTTGCCTGATTGCCTTGGAAAGAACTTCCAATACTATGTTGAATTGGAGTCGTGAGAGAAGACATCCTTATCTACTGCCGGTTTTCAATGGGAATGCTTTCAGCTTTTGCACATTCAGTATGATATTGGCTGTGGGTTTGTCATAAATAGCTCTTAATATTTTGAGAAATGTTCCATCAATACCTAGTTTACTGAGTGTTTTTAGCATGAAAGGGTGTTGAATGTTATCAAAGGCCTTTTCTGCAGCTATTGAGATAATCATCTGGTTTTTGTCATTGGTTCTGTTTATGTTGGGGATTATGTTTATTGATTTGCATATGTTGAACTCACCTTGCATCCCAGGGATGAAGCCAACTTGATTGTGATGGATAAGCTTTTTGATGTGCTTCTAGATTCAGTTTCCAGTATTTTATTGAGGATTTTTCATCGATGTTCATCAGGGATATTGGCCTGAAATTTTCTGTTCTTTTTTGTTGTTGTGTCTCTGCTAGGTTTTGGAGTCAGGAGGATGCTAGCTTCATAAAAAGAGTTAGGAAGGAGTCCCTCTTTTTCCTATTGCTTGGAATAGTTTTGGATGGAATGGCACCAGCTTTTCTTTGTACATCTGTGCATCTGGTCCTGGGCTTATTTTGGTTGGTAGGCTATTAACTAGTGCCTCAATTCAGAACTTGGTATTGGTCTATTCAGGGATTCGACTTCTTCCTGGTTTAGTCTTGGGAGGGTATAAGTGTCCAGGAGTTTATCCGTTTCTTCTAGATTTTCTGGTTTATTTGCATAGAGGTGTTTATAGTATTCTCTGATGATAGTTTGTATTTCTTTGGGGTCAGTGGTGATGTCACCTTTATCACTTTTTATTGTGTCTATTTGATTCTTCTCTCTTTTCTTCTTTATTACTCTGGCTAGCAGTCTATCCATTTTGTTAATCTTTTCAAAAAACCAACTACTAGATTGATTTTTTGAAGGATTTTTCATGTCTCTGTCTCCTTCAGTCCTGCTCTGATCTTAGTTATTTCTTTTCTTCTGCTAGCTTTTGAATTTGTTTGCTCTTGCTTCTCTAGT
This sequence comes from Sapajus apella, assembly GCF_009761245.1. NCBI lineage: Eukaryota > Metazoa > Chordata > Mammalia > Primates > Cebidae > Sapajus > Sapajus apella. The sequence goes on from NW_022436957.1 coordinate 32,331,146, forward strand.
TATTTTAATTGTGATGTTAGGGTGCTGATTTTAGATCTTTCCTGCCTTCTCCTGTGGACATTTAGTGGTACAGATTTTCCTCTAAACACTGCTTTAGCTGTGTCCCAGAGATTTTGGTATGTTGTATCTTTGCTTTCTTTGGTTTCACATAACTTATTTATTTCTGCCTTAATTTCATTATTTACTCAGTAGTTATTCAGGAGCAGGTTGTTCAGTTTCCATGTAATTGTGCAGTTTTGAGTGAGTTTCTTTATCCTGAGTTCTCATGTGATTGCATTATGGTCTGAGAGACTGTTATGATTTCCATTCTTTTGCATTTGCTCAGGAGTGTTTTACTTTCAGTTATGTGGTTAATTTTAGAATAAGTGTGATATGGTGAGAAGAATGTATATTCTGTTGATTTGGGGTGAAGAGTTCTGTAGATGTCTATTAGGTCCACTTGGTCCAGAGCTTAGTGCAAGCCCTAAATTTCCTTGTTAATATTCTGTCTTGTTGATTTGTCTAATATTGACAGTGGGGTGATACATTCTCCCACTATTATTGTGTGGGAGTCTAAGTCTCTTTGTAGGTCTCTAAGAACTTGCTTTATGAATCTGGGTGCTCCTGTATTGGGTGCATATATATTTAGGATAGTTAGGTCTTCTTGATGCATTGATCTTTTTACCATTATGTAATGCCCTTCTTTGTCTTTTTGATCTTTGTTGGTTTAAAGTCTGTTTTATCATAGATTAGGATTACAAACCCTTTCCATTTGCTTGATAAATCTTCATCCTTTTATTTTGAGCCTATGTGTGTCTTTTCATATGAGATGGGTCTCGTAAATACAGTACACCAATGGGTCTTGACTCTTCATCCAATTTGCCAGTCAGTGTCTTAATTGGGGCATTTAGCCCATTTACATTTAAGGTTAATATTGTTATGTGTGAATTTGATCCTGTCATTATGATGCTAGCTGGTTATTTTGCCCATTAGTTGATGCAGTTTCTTCATAGTGTTGATGGTCTTTATGTTTTGGTATACTTTGCAGTGGCTGGTACTGGTTTTTCCTTTCCATATTTTGTTCTTTCTTCAAGAGCACTTGTAAGGCAGGCCCGGTGGTGAGAAAGTCCCTCAGCATTTGCTTGTCTGTAAAGGATTTTATTTCTCCTTCACTTATGAAGCTTAGTTTTACTGGATATGAAATTTTGGGTTGAACATTCTTTTCTTTAAGAATGTTGAGTGTTGGCCCCCACTCTTTTCTGGCTTGTAGGGCTTCTGCAGAGAGATCTGCTGTTAGTCTTATGGACTTTCTTTTGTGGGTAACCCAACCTTTCTCTTTGGCTTCCCTTAACATTGCTTCCTTCATTTCAACCTTGGTGAATCTGACGATTAAGTTTCTTAGGGTTGCTCTTCTCAAGGAATATCTTTGTGATGTTCTCTGTATTTCCTAAATTTGAATGTTGGCCTGTCTTGCTAGGTTGGGGAAGTTCTCCTGGATAATATCCTGAAGTGTGTTTTCCAACTTGGTTTCATTCTCCCTGTCACTTTCAGGTATACCAATCAAACATAGGTTTGATCTCTTCACATAGTGGCATATTTCTTGGAGGCTTTGTTCATTCCTTTTTATTCCTTTTTCTTTAATGTTATCTTCATGCTTTATTTCATTAAGTGGATCTTCAATCTCTGATATCCTTTCTTCTGCTTAATTGATTCAGCTACTGATACTTGTATATGCATCACAAAGTTCTCATGCTGTGCTTTTCAACTCTATCAGGTCATTTATGTTCTCTAAACTGGTTATTCTAGTTAGCAGTTCCTGTAACCTTTTATCAAGATTCTTACCTTCCTTGCATTGGGTTAGAACATGCTTCTTTAGCTTGGAGGAGTTTGTTATTGCCCACATTCTGAAGTCGATTCATCAAACTAATTCTCCATCCAGTTTTGTTCCCTTGCTGGTGAGGAGTTGTAGTCTTTTGGAAGAGAACAGGCATTCTGTTTTCTTGGAATTTTTAGCCTTTTTTCACTGGTTTTTCCTCATCTTCATGGATTTGTCTACCTTTGGTCTTTGATGTTGATGACCTTCAGATGGAGTTTTTGAGTTGTCATCCTTTTTGTTGATGTTGATGCTATTGTTTTCTGTTTGTTAGTTTTCCTTCTAATACTTAGACTCCTCCGCAGGTCTGCTGGAGTTTGCTGGAGGTTCACTCCAGAACCAGTTTGCCTGGGTATCATGATTGGAAGCTGCAGGACAGCAAAGATTGCTGCCTACTCCTTCCTCTGGAATCTTCATCCCAGAGGGGCACCTGCCAGATTCCAGACAGATTTCTCCTGTATGAGCTGTCTGTTGACCCTTGCTGGGAGGTGTCTTCCTATCAGGAGGCCCAGGATCAGGGAGCCACTTGAGGAGGCAGTCTGTCCCTTAGCAGAGCTTGAGCTCTGTGCTGGCAGATCCACTGTTCTCTTCAGAGCTGGCAGGCAGGAACGTTTAAGTGTGCTGAAGCTGCGCCCAGAGCCACCCCTTCCCCTAGGTGCTCTGTCCCATGGAGATGGGAGTTTTATCTATAAGCCCCTAACTGAGGCTGCTACCTTTCTTTCGGAGATGCCCTGCCAAGAGAGGAAGAATCTAGAGAGGCAGTCTGCCTGCAGCAGCTTTGCAGCACTGTGGTGGACTCTGCCCAGTCCAAACTTCCCAGCAGCTTTGTTTACAATGTGAGGGGAAAACCTGCCTACTCAAGCCTCAGTAATGGCAGACACCCCTCTTCCTACCAAGCTTGAGTGTCCCAGGTCAACTTCAGACTGCTGTGCTGGCAGTGAGACTTTAATTCCAGTGAATGTTACCTTGTTGGGTTCTGTGGGGATGGGATCTGCTGAGCAAGAACACTCAGCTGCCTGGCTTCAGCCTCCTTTCAGGGAAGTGAGCAGTTCTGTCTCGCTGGCATTCTAGGTGCAACTGGGGTATGAAAAAAAAAAAAAAAAAAAAAAAAACTCCTGCAGCTAGCTCAGTGTCTGCCCAAATGGCTACTTACCTTTTTGCTTGCAAGCCAGAGCCCTGCCGGTGTAGACACCCGAGGGAATCTACTGGTCTGTGGGTTGCAAAGACAGTGTGGAAAGTATAGTATCTGGGCCAGATACATCTGTCCATCATGGCACAGTCCCTCATGTCTTCCCTTGACTAGCGGAGTGAGTTATTTGACCTCCTGTGATTCCTGGGTGAGGTGATGCCCCACTCTGCTTTTGCTCATCCTCTTTGGGCTGCACCAACTATCTAACAAGTCCCAGTGAGATGAGCCAGGTACCTCATTTGGAAAAGCAGAAATCACCCACCTTCTGCTTTGGTCTTGCTGGGAGGTACAGACCAGGTTTGTTCCTATTCAGCCATCTTGCCCAGGAATCCTCTCATTCATTTTTTTGCATTTACATTAAACATTAATTATTTAACAGAGCTGTGATTATATAACTTGGTATGGGGCTATTAAGCCACTTCCTGGTGCATCTTAAATTGCCAACAATTAAAACAAGTCTGTTGCCAGGACCCAGGATTATGCCCCAAATCTGTGTATATAAGCCAAACAAGTATACTTAGGAGAATCAGAGTAGGGAATCGCTTTATGTTAAATACCATGCAATGCCCATGACATATTATTTTTTCTTCTCTGCAGCATAACATTTCCTGTATCACTCATTTGCTCTGATTCCCCTAATATTCTTGGCCTCTTTTAAAAATAAATGTTATCCTGGTTTACCTCTTTCATTATACAGTAACACTAGCACAACTATTAGCTCCACCATATTTGTTAAGGGTTTTATGGATAATAAGCATATATTTACCCATTATTTTATTTAAATAGACAGGGAGTTTGGGAATATCTCCAGGAAGATGACAACACTAAGGCTCAGGATGTTAGGAGTGCTGAGAAAGCTGTCACAGCTGGTTTATTGTGAAGTTTGAACTAAGCTGAGTCTTTTAAAGAATCATCTAGTTTCCTATCTTCTTCATTATACTGCTGAGCAAAAAGCTCTCACTGTCCCCAGTAATCTAAAGGCAGAGAACACCTTGCATGCTTTTACCTTCTCCTCTAGACATGATTCTACACATCACTTTTGGCCAGCTTAGTCATGGGAACAATATGACTCATGCATGCCCCATGAGTCATCAGAACAAATTTCTCAAGGCACAGACACACTGGGTCTCAATTTGAACTGGAATACAGTGTCTTTTCCACAGTAACTTCTCTAGTAACCACAGCAAAAACAATCTGAACCCCAACAATACATACTGAAGGGAAGCTAACCACATAAAGTACTTTCTGTTTTTTTACTTAGCATCATCCATTTTTAAATTTACTAATAGAAACATGCCATAGTCTATCAGGAATTAAGAAAATTTCCTCAAATACGCAGTCATCACCAGACTTCATCATGACCATCATCACAAATAATATTTACTGAACAAAAGCCATGGCCTGTAATTACATGCTGTGTACAGTGCTAAGTACTGCACACTCATGATCTCATCTAATTGTTCACAATCCTGAGAGGCAGGAATTAGGACATTTAGTCTGTGAATAAACTGAAATCTAAGGAGGCTACAAAACTGACAACAATCGCAGAGATAGTCAGCTTTAGAGCTGGGATTTGAAACTGAATCTGTCTCATACACATAGCACCCAACACAACACCTCTCATAGGTCCCAACTCATGCAGCAGCAGCAACAATAAAGGGTCCCCTTCCTTGTATTTCTTCCCTCTTCTCCTATTGCACAACATATTTATGCTGGATATGAATTATTCAACCAAATAATCTCTTTGTCTTAACAACTGTTAGATTCTACAAACCAAATCCTGAGCTTTGCCCAGTACCAGCCAAGAAAGTAGCAGAGATTAGGTAAACATATGAAGAGTAAGGCAGACCCCACACTTACACTGATGATAAACTTTCCAGAATTGCAGCAGAGAGGATCTTGTTTTTATTTTGAAAGAAACTATGCCACACAAGAGAAAATGGGAGCATCCCATGATAGCATTTGCCAATACAGCTCAGCACACTTTAGCACAGAATCAACAAGCACTGGACATGATGAAAGGAAATTGGGAAGAAGTCAAGTGCTATCATTTCCATGTACATTGATTCAGTGCTCCAGCCTTTGGATGACTTGCTGTAAATTTATTTTTCCATACCATCGTTTCATGAGGTTTGGATTATTTACTAGCAGTCTGGCTTGTAATTTAAGAGATATTTTATAAATTTATCTTGAAAAAGAACTTCATATTTAAAAAATCAAAGCTAATAATGTTGTTAAAATATTTGGGATTGGATTGTGCCTTTAGAGAATGGGTATATTATAGAAAATAATATTCAGTGCAAGCATACAGATTTGACTAATGATGCATGAACATTTGAATGCAGTAAGCACAATAAAGAAAATCTTGAAAATATGACAAAAATGTCTCTCACAGTCTTGATTGTTGTACATTTTGGCTCCAAAAACCTTTAATGAGGCTGCAGTAAAAAAATCATTTGACACATGTTAGTTTAAGTTTTCCTGAAAGTCATAGATACAAAATGTACTTGGCTATCTGGGTTAAGTACCAATACAAAGCACTTGTCTTTAGTTTTGTTGCTATCTAATATTTTTCTCACAAAATTTTATTAACAAGCTTAATTTTTACAATCAGGCATATTATGTGCCTATCCAGATGCAAGTATGACCAAAAAAACAAAATTACAAGCTGTATAACATGTCTGAAATAACTATTACTTTTCCTAAAATGTTATTAAAATAATTCTTGGCCAGGCACAGTGGCTCACGCTTGTAATCCCAGCACTTTGGGAGGCCAAGGCAGGTGGATTACCTGAGGTCAAGAGTTCAAGACCAGCCTGGCCAACGTGGTGAAACACTGTATCTACTAAAAATACAAAAATTAGCTGCGTGTGGTGGTCCACACCTGTAATCCCAGCTACTTGGGAGGCTGAGGCACAAGAATCACTTGAACCAGGAAGACGGAGGTTGTAGTGAGTTGAGATTGCACCACTGCACTCCAGCCTGGGCAGTAGAGTGAGACTCTGTCTCAAAAAATAATAATAATAATAAATAGGTGATCCAATAAAGTCCTCTATTGCTTAAAAAATTCTCAAATAAGCTGGGTGCGGTGGCTCACGCCTGTAATCCCAGCACTTTATGAGGCCAAGGCAGGAGGATCACTTGAGGTCTAGAGTTCGAGACCAACCTGACCAATTGTGGAGAAACCCCATCTCTACTAAAAATACAAAAATTGGCCAGGCATGCCTGTAATTTGGGTTACTCAGGAGGCTGAGGCAGGGGAATTGCTTGAACCCGGGAGGTGGAGGTTGCGATGAACAAAGATTGCTCCATTGCACTCCAGCCTGGGCAACAAGAGTGAGAATCCATCTCAAAAAAAAAAAAAAAAAATTCTCAAGTAAGTTTTTATTCTTTTGAATTTTAAAAAAGTAAAGCAAATCTCACTGACTGAACTTTAGGGCAAATAATAACTACTTGATAAACACTAAAATTAGTGTTTGGAAAGGTGAATGAAATTGACAAGCTCACAATTTTCTAAACACAATTGCCATTTACTACTATACTGATAGAAGAAATTTATTTAAAATTAGATAGATATTAGATGCCATAGAAATGGCCCACTAATTTGCTCAGCTGGTTGTTTTCAAAATCATTCACTAGGAATTTGGAAAAGTCATACTTTTCAGTTGATTCTCAATATCAAGGTGTTCATCTCTCTCCATCTCCAATAAGTTAATCAATAAATTTTAACAACCATTTCTATCCACATTCCTGCCAGGTCAAGAAGCAGCATTATTGCATGTATATCAATGAAGATATTTAGTATTAAATACTGACTTTATTATATATAAATATGCTCCAAGAATGACAAATCTTTGATTTAGAACTCTGAGTTGCAGGTCACTGCTTCTTCTAGTGAAAGCATGGCTTCTCAGTTATGAGCTTCAGATGATAAAAAATTGATCCTACTATACCTCAGGCTAATAATCTGACACAGTGTGGCAGCAAGGTGCTTATGACTGAATGTCTCTGCACAAGGACCATATAGCAAAATACTTTGTTTCTCCCTGTGCACAAGGGTTACCACAGTATGCAGAGTGTTCATCAGATGCTTAAAGAAAGTTGTAGTGGGATCAGAAAAAATACAGCCTTTGGCTCAGGTTTATATAACTCTTAGTTTCTATGTAAGCTCCTGAAGAGGAAGTACTGTTGACATATTTGTCTTTCATATCTTCTGGCACAGGTTGGGCTCATGCAAGCATTTAATACCTTTTTGTTTACTTGTTTCCCTGTCTTGACTTCTAGGCAGCATAATTATACACAATTAGAAGGTATCTGAGTTTGTTACAGTTATGTATGCTGAGACTGGCTTGTGGTTACTGGAAACAGTCAAAAATAATATGGATAACAAAGGTAGAGATGTACATGTATGCCTATGTGTGTAAGAGTGTGTGTGTGTGTGTGTATACGCATGTGTGTGAGAGAGATGTAGATGTTTCCCATCTGTTTCAGGAGTACATACTGTTGCCAGTTACAAGAATGCATGAAAAGCAAGTCTATCCATTCCATTTACTAGTCAGATTTTCCTCGTGTTGGACTGGACCAAACTTTAGTAGAGAAATTTATACTTCATAATAAATGTGTAAAATCTGAATGCAAGACGTGAAATAAAATACATTGATTTATCTGGCAATTTTACTATTTTGAAGCTAAAAGAGAGCTCAAATATTATTTATTGCAACTTCTTCATGAATGAAAAAGCAAAGGCTCGAAGAAGAGAAATGACTTCCCAAAGTCAAACAGCTAGTAAGGACCAAAGACTATTGACTTTTAGTTCAGGAATCGTTGCAGCTCACTAGGATGCCTTGCATACATCATTTTCCCATTTCCAACCTCATGTTGCACATCAGTGAACTCACAAAAGCAACAGGAATGATAAAAGCCCTTTTCTGCTCTTCAGTGAGTATCTATATAGGATTTTGCTAAGCCCTGTGATTTAGCACATTTCGAACCCATAGTTAATTTCAATCATTTGTAGCTTTTCTAATATTTCAGATAAATTTTTATTGTAGTAAATGACACACAACACAAAATTTACCATCTTAACCTTCTTTATATAGTTAAGTAATGTTATATCATTCACATTGTTGTGCAACCAATTTCTAAAACTCTTTTATCTTGCAAAACTGAATCTCTGTCTCTTTTAAACAACTCTACAATTTACTTTCCCCTCAGCCTCTGGCAACTACCATTCTACTTTCTGTATCTATGAATTTGACAACTCTGGGTTTCTTATATAAGTGGTATCATACAGTGTTTCATTTTTATTGAAGAAATGAATACATTTTGTTTTTTACCCACATTTAGGTTCACCATGTCTCTTCACAAACAACTTTTCCCTTATCCTTACCCTCTCTCTTGTCCAAAATCCTACATCTATATATGGCCACAATGTACTTAGGATGTATTGAACATTGACATAAAGCTTGGAAGGAGACATACAATGGAACAGGCAATAAAATCGAGAGGGGAGCAGAATGAGGATTTTCTACCCATCTACCTACTAGTTTCCCTTTCTCTTCTTCCTCCTTCTCTATCCCTATCTCTCTGTTTTTAGTTTTTGAGATTTTAAGTTGTGTAGAAAAGTTAAGACTTATAGGACCACTTGAAGATTTATAGGGATTGGAAATTGGTAGGAATGAAGCAGGTGTTCACAGTAGCGTTTAGTATCAAGTAGGGATTGAATGTAAATGCAGACTGAAACTAAGCATAAAATTTTAACATTTGTTGGGTGTAAACAGGATTGGCCCTAGAAGAAAATGAGAAGTAGATGAAGATTGTGCACTCCGTACTTGGCAGCCTTTCCTTTCTGTCATGAACAAAAATAACTTGTTTTCCAAATGATTTAGGAGACTAATGCATTGCTGCATTCACGATGTAAATTTTTGAAACATATTAATTATTCCTTTAATGTTCTGCATCTCAGTATATGTCTGCTTCTTTCCTTCAGTTGTCTAAATAAAAAAACACAGATTCTCTATTCCTCTTACATTCCACATCCAGTCCAACATCAACTCTTGCTAAAATATGTTTAAAATATAACCTCATCTCATCATCCCTACTGCTATAATCTTCATCCAAAGCACCATCATTTATCGCGTGAATTACAGCAGCAACTTCCTAAATGATTTCCTGTATTAGGCCATTTTCACATTGGTTTAAAGAAATATCTGAGATTGGGTAACATTAAAAAAAGGAGACTTGTTTGGCTCAATTGGCTCATGGTCCTGCAGGCTATGCAAGAAGGATGACATCAGTAGCTGCTTCTGGGAAGGCATCAGGAAGCTTATAATAATGGTGAAAGGCAAAGAGGGGTAGCAGGGACATCACATGGAGAAAGCAGGAGCAAGCAAGAGAGAGACAGAGTAGAGAATGGGTGGGAGATGTGCCACATACTTTTAAAGAACCAGATCTAACAAGAACTTACTATCACAAAGAAAGCACCAAGCCATATGGAACCTGTTCCCATGATTCAAACACCTCCTACCAGGCCCCACCTTCACCATTGGGGATTATAAATCAACATGAGATTTGGGCAGATACAAATGCCCAAACTATATCATTTCCCTTTTTTCATACTTTACATCTTACGCTTTATTCCCTAAGCCAGAAAAATCATTTTATTAACAAACTTTTATTTTGGGGCATTTTCAGTTTCACAGCAAAATTGGTGGAAGGTACACAATGTTCCCGTAAACCCCTGCTCATACGCATGCACAGTTTTCCCACTTCAACATTGCAAACCTAGAGTGGCATATTTGCTACATTCCATTAACTTACAACGACACATTATTATCACCCAAAGTCCATAGTTTACATCAGGGTTTACTCTTGGTGTTGCACATTCTATGGCTTTTGAAAAATGTGTATTGACTTGTGTCTACAATTATAGTATCATACAGAATAGCTTCACTGCTCTAAAATTCCTGTGCCTCCCCCCATTTATCCCTTCTATGCTGTATCTCCTGGTAATTCCTGATCTCTTTATTGTCTCAAATTTTCTTTTACAGAATATCGTATACTTGTAATATCATAGAATGCAGCCTTTTCAAATTGTCTGTTTTTACTTAGGCACTAAGATTTCTCTATGTCTTTGCATGGCTTTAAAGCTCATGTTCTTAATATTGAACAATATCCCATTGTCTGGATATACCTCAGTTTATTCATTCACCTACTGAAGGACATCTTGGTTGCTCTCATGTTTCAGAAATTATGAATAAAGCTGTTAAAAGCATCTGTATGAAGCTTTTTGTCAAGATATGTTTTCAGTTCATTTGGGCAGATACCAAGGAGAACAATCTGGATTGTATTTTAGGAATATATTTAGTTTTATAAAAAACTGCCAAACTGTCTACCAAAGAGGTTGTACCACTTTGCATTCTCACCAGCAATGAATAAGAGTTTCTGTTTATCCACAGACTCACCAGCATGTGGTATAGTCACAGTTTTGCATTTTGGCCATTCTGATAGATTTGTAGTAGTATCACATTGTTTTAATTTGCAAATTCTCTAATGGCATTTGATAATGAACAACTTTTTGTGTATTTGCCACCAGTATATAGTCTTTGGTAAGGTATCTGTTCAGTGGTCTTTTGTCCATTTTTAATAAGGCAGTTTTTTAATTGTTATTATTGAGATTTAATAGTTTCTTATATGTTTTGGATGAGTTCTTTATCATGAGTCTTTTGCAAATATTTTCCTGCAGTTTGTGGCTTTTCTTCTCATTCTCTTGACATTGTCTTTTTGCAAATAAGAAGTGTTTAATTTTAATAAAGTCTAGGTTATCAAATATTTCTTTCATCTATCATGCCTTTGTTTTTATACCTAAAAATCATCGCTGTACTCAAGGTTACCTAGATATTCTTATATGTTATCCTATAGGAGTTTTTACAGTTTTGTATTATACGTTTAGGTGTGTGATCAATTTTGAGTTCATTTTTGTTAAACGTGTAAGGTCTATGTGTAGATTATTATTATTTATTTATTTATTTATTTTTTGCTGTGTCAATGTTTCATTTCCAGCAGCATTTTTTTTTTAAAGACTACCTTTAAGAGTGATATTAGCAAGATGAAGGAATAGGAGTTTTCAGTGTTTGTCTCCATACAGAAACCAAATTGAACAACTATTCAGACACAAAAGACCTTCATATAAACTAAGAGATCCATGTGAGACATTACAGCATCTGAGTGGAGCACGTTTAAAAAATAAAAGTAGAACTACTATATAATGCAGCAATCCCACTGCTAGGTATATATTGAAAAAAATTGAAATCAGGATCTCAAAGAGATATTATCACTCCCATGTTCATTGCAGCAATATTCACAATAGCTAAGATGTAGAAACAACCTAAATGCTCATGGACAGATGAATGAATGTAGAAAATGCGGTATATGCATACAACAGAATACTATTCAGACTTTAAAAGAGGAAATTCTGCAATATGACAACGTGGTTGGACCTTGGTAATTTTATGCTAAGTGAGATAAGACAGTCCAGAAATACAAATGCTGTATGATTACGCTGAAATGAGGTATCTAAAAAAGTCCTATTTATAAAATCAAAGACTGGAATGGTAGTTACCAGGCCCTGGAGGGAGGGAAAATGGCAAGTAGTTATCAACAGGCATAAAGTTTTGGTTAAGTAAGAAAAATAAGCTCTAAAGACATGCTCTGCAACATTACATCTGTATTCAATGATAATGCATTGTACATTTAAAATTTCTTAGAAGGATAAATCTCATGTTAAGTGTTCCTATCCTAGTGAAATAAAAATTTTTTAAACTAATTTTAATTCATTTTAAGTCTAATGCACTGCTTTTCCATACTTCACTGTAGATAGGAATCACCTGGGATCTTAATAAAATGGAGAATTTGGTTTTAGTGAGTCAGAAATGGGGTTTGATATTTTTTGCTTCTTAAAAGCAGGTGATGCCTCTGCCGCTGGTCTATTGACAATAAATTGTTTAGCAGAGAACTTAGCAGTGATTCTAAAACCTTACTGCTCAAAGGAATTAACCTGGAGAGCTTAAAAATAAACAGATATCTGCATCCTACTCCCAGAGGTTCTGATTTAATTGATCTGGAGTGTGGCATGGGCATCAGAAATTTTAGAGAGATCACAACTAATTCTAATGTGAAGCCAAGAGTGCAAATCACAGTCTGTTTCACTCCTCTCTGAATCAGGATATTGTTTTTTTTTTTGGTGATAGAATGGAAGCAAGTTAGGAATTACTATCTCAAAAGCAACAGAGAAAACTGCTTTTGCTTGAACATAATGACAATTGAAATAAGGCAGGAGGAACATCTGATTCTAGGCATGCCTAGTTTTACTGCTAGCATGCTAGGATCCTTCTACTGTCAGTATTGTCCCAAAACCATTTTTCAGGTAGCAATGGTACAAATTAAGGTCCAACACTCACTACAGATATACAGGCTAACCAAGCAGCTCCCTTATAAAGTCTTAAAAGTGAAAAGGGTAAAAAGAACAGGATGCAATCAAAGGTGAATGAGAAATGTTAATAGAGCTTTTCAAGGAAGTTCCAAAATATACCCACAATACAAGATGCATTTCAAATCTGCCAGTTAATATCAATTTAGAGGCCTATATAGATATAATTTCTTAAAAAGGCAAAATCTCATTTGTAAAAGTGAAGCAAGGAAATGAAGATTTCATCTGGCAAATAACTTCAATATGAGACGCTGAATGATCAGGATATTAGAATAGCAGAGTGGTCTCAAGTTGTGCAATTTGCTAAGAATGTGCAGGCAGACCTGGAATATAAAGTTCATTTTCTAGTGCATTCACTAAAAACTGCTGATAATATTGTAAAAGCAGTCCAGTAACAGCTCAGTGTCTACTTTTTGGTTCTCATTAGTGATAAAAGTGTCAATGTGCAAGAACCACTAAGTAAGCCCTTCAAGATGATGGCATTGTGATATTGTGCCAGAATTGCTAGCCTTTGCTTACTGGTAATAACTAAAATAAGCAGCCGAGGATAACTAAGATCTGTGTGTAAACAAATGCTTATCTTGACTTCTGTAAACCACTGAAGTAACAAACAGAATGGCAAAAGTCCCCTGGCCCTTGGAATGTCCGGAGACCCCCACCCTCGTCTCCGCCCAGGAGGTGAATTACAGAATCCCCTGGCGCTTGGAATGTCCGAAAACTTTTCATCCCCATCCCCGCTCCTCACCCCCACTCCCAAGGTGGTTTTTCGGGTATAAAAAATCTTGGCATCCTCCTTTCGACACCACAGGTTGGGGAGACGTGAGTCCTCTGTGGTTGCCGGCATAATAAATGACCCTGCAATCTGGCATACTTTTGTCTTGGTGCTAACTTTCTACGCTCGGTCCTGTACAACAGCATTATATTAGGCACTCCACAGAAGTTAATCTCTACCTTTAACAACTTTTGAGTGTAATTTGCAATTTTCAAAATGCACAATTGTAAAAACTTCAGAGAAGCTCTCTTGGTTGTATTGTTGGTTATCATTTCATATGATCAGGTTTAGTCTGTTGGAGCTGTTGAGTCTCTGTTAAGGAAAATCAGTGTTACAGTATGGACACAGGAAACCATTGGCCAGTCTTGGGCATTGATGGGATCCTTGTGTAGGAAAGAGGTCCGTTAACTCTCACAGCCAGGGCTCAATGGTCAGGTGCAAAATCAATAATGGAGGCAGTTCTTGGAAATATGAAAGCTGGAAAAAGGTAGAGGTGTGGCACCAGGGGGATCTGGAAGGCTGATGGTACTGGCATTCTTAAGTTCCCTACCTTTGGGTAACAACAGCCTATCTAAAAATTGAAAGCAATGAGGTTTGCCAGTGATTGATATATAGCATTCACACTTGGTTTTTCTGGCAGATGTTCAAGTGTCACATCATGTTCTGAGGGAAGCCTGGAGTCTGGACACAGCAATGACTTTTTAGTTTATTTGCTTTCAGCATATTGCAACAGATTTAAATTTATGTGTACTCAAGTATGTGATTTTATCATCTAAAATGGTAGAATCTTCACAATATTGTATACTGGGATGGGGCGTGAGCATGACACCTTTTGTTTCCCTTTTGTTTCCCACTGAGGTTCATTGGTCAACTCCTAACAAATCACCAAAAAACTAATTGAAAAAAAATTAGACATACAAACTTTTTCTTTTATAAAATGATTTTTGGAGTTAACTTGCTGACATTTTCAGTGATGACCAGTGACTGTGAGTAGTTGCTGCCTCAAAGGCATTTAAAAACACACACACACACGCACGTGCGCGTGCACACACACACATTCACATGTAATCTGTTGCTTTAATATTAAGTGGGTTTTTGCAAAGAACAAGAAAGTAGTTGGTGTTGAAAATAACTCATCCTATCTATAGAGTATTATAAAGAGAGGTTTTCTCTTTCTCTTTGTTCATTCATTTCTGGGTTGCTTTGTTGCTGAAAGAGATACATGTTACCTATAAAAGGTCTGATATCTGGTTACTTTAAAAATCAGGCTTCAGTTTTCTAACTTGTTTAAAAATCTCCCATTAGAGAAGAAGGGCATTTACTTGACAAATTTCAATGTAGTCCTTTCAACATTTAGTAGTTGGGATTTCAAACTCAGTGTCCTCATTAAGTAAGTGCAATCAGTGATACTCTTCTTCCATAAAGATCAACTCACCTTTCCAGCCACGACAGCTACAAAAACCAAGAATCAAAATGAAATTAACATAGAACAATGTTGTACCATTTGGATATTGTATCATTAATGGAATGTCAAAAGGTTAAAAAATAAAGCACATGCGTCCGGGCGCGGTGGCTCACGCCTGTAATCCTAGCACTTTGGGAGGCTGAGGTGGGCGGATCACCTGAGGTCAGAAGTTCAAGACCAGCCTGGCCATCATGGTAAAACCCCATCTTTAAAAATAAATAAATAAATAAATAGCACATGCAATAACATTGCCAACAAAAAGAATTTGCACTATTAATACAGAAAATAAAAATATTTCAGGGTATTATTTCATCTTTAGCCTATTTGTATTTACATATTTTGTATATATATTTTATCAGCATATGTGTATAATTTCATACATACACTTTGTATATATAAATAATTTATAAAATGTATATGTAAGTATATTTATATAACTTATATAAATATATATGTAATTTTAGATATATAAATAAAATATCCCAATGAAGGAGACTGATTCATAGGAAATAATCAAAACATACCCTTATTTTTATCTCCTACTATCCTTTTGAAATAATTCTTTGGAGAAAATCTCTTCTTCTGCCACCAGGTAAAAATTCCGGTAGAGAGGCAGCATACATTCTCTAATTACTCTTATGTAACAGAAGTTCTATGACCACTTTTAGTTGCCAATATTCAATCTGGACTTAGTATTTAGAAAAGCTTCAGTCCAATTCATGACTCAATTTGAACCTTATTCCAACCAGTATGGAACAACCCATCTGCCTTTGAAGCAGAGGAGGTGTTTGGTCAGTTTCTTCTTTTTTTTCTAGATCCTATTTACCTTTACTCACTAGTGCTGTTTCTGAACTTGCCAGTGTCTAATGGAGTTTAGAGAGAAGAGAGAAGGGCATAGGGAAGTTCTACTTGGCTTGTACTATAGGAGATGGTTTACTTTCCCTAGACCTGGTAGTGGTTTACACCTCACTTACATCTCACAGACATAGTCACATATATCTTGTGATATAACCATATATCCATATATAAAGTATATATATGTGGTATATATGTATATATGTGGAATATACATTTACATGTATAATAATATAACATATATGTTAATATAACAAATTATTATATATAATATAATATGAATTATGGGTTCTTCAGCGTTTGTTCTCCTGGATCCCGTCTGAAGTTGTATGATCAACGTGATGCATTCTGTTTTTCCAGCTGCGGCTACCTCTTTTGCTCCTATTTTTTCTACCTGTCAACTTCAAAAAATCTCTCTCTTTTGGAGTGTGAAACCCGAAACCAACTTAATTTCCTGGATCTGTGTAAAATAATGTCAGGACTGAGTGCACTTTACTATCTCTGTGTTAAGTAATACTGAGAAGTAATACTAAGAACAAGCAAAAGTAACTCACCAACTTGTTCCACAAAATATTTTCTACTGCAAGATAAGAATGTGAAAAGAATAGTATAGTTATTTTCAATACTAACAGATTGCTCATCAAGGTTCACTTCAAGATCTCACTTGTCTGTGTCTCCTAATCCAAAAATATTCTGTCATAATCTCTGCCTGGTCCCCCATACCAAGATCTATCACCTCAGCAAGATCTATCTTCACATCACTATACCCAGAGTCTTAAATCCTATGCATATTTTCCCCTGACATTCTCAGTTCTGAGAAAGTATTAAGGCTGTTTCATGTTCTCCCTTACTGTAGTGAGTGTGATTGATTTAATTGTGCTTGATCAACATGTTTTTGGTGGTATCTTGAAGTTGACTTTGGTCAGTATCCTTACATTCCCAAGTGGTTTTCTTGGTTAAAACTCTAGGTATCTCTACTGTCTCTTATGTTTGATTCATAGGAAACATACATCTCCCTTCAAAAAATTCTGGGTGACTCTAATACAGTCACTTCTCCTTTGCTTTCATGCATAATAACTTGCCATTTCATCTCACTCATCTTTGTGATTGATTTCCTAGTCAGTAGTGAGAATACAGTTCTCTGTGACTCTTATGCCTTAAGGAACAGATATCATAACCTCAGTGGTTTTATTAAAACTCTTCTCTTTAGATTTGAGGTGAGATCTGACCATCCTCACCTATTCACTTTAAGATTAGTGGGGGTTAACAGGTGAGATCCAGCATAATATCTTCTCCAAAGAAATCTCACAAATCTACTCTGAAAAATCTGCTCAACTCTTTGATACCTTTGAAGTATTTCAAGTTTTGAAAAAATGCTAGCTTCTCATTTTCTTTGAAAATTTGCATTTTAGTCTGGCAACCTCATTTTGGAATATCATTGTATATTCATTGAATATTATTGTATATTTGAATATCTATTGTATCCTGGTACCTCAGTCAAAACCTCCAACGTGACTGTTCGGTTTTCAATATTCATGTTTATTCATTTTATCCTGAAAATACAGAAAAGGTATTCTAGATCAGAGACAAATTTCCTAATTATAAGTTCATTCGCTGCTCTACCTTGCCTCAGGACTTACCTCTGGGGTTACAAATTAAAAATAAGGCCAATTGTCTTATATAAGTAGCCAAGCATTCCATAGGCAAGGGACAAGATGATAGAAAAAATATTTCTCTTTGCTTATAAAGAGGAAGCGGCTCTTTCCTACCCCTCTTGAAAGGGTGTTCCTGGAAAATTAATAGGTCTGAATTCTAACTCCAACTCACTGATATGCAAATAAAATGTTTGCAGGAGCCAGCGGGCTACATGTGTCTCAGAATTTGGGACCTAGAGATGTCCACAAATTATCCAGCCTCAGTACTCCTTGGAAATGTAAATATCCAAAGAGATAGTTATTGCAGTCTTTCTGGTGCCTTGGGAACTTAACAAGAGGACCTCATCAGGTATGCAAACATTAGCCTTCTAGGGGAGATGAGAGATTTTTTTTTTACCTTTTCAGACCAGATCAATTAACTAGGCAAATGACTACAGATCTAATTCTCATGGTATGTAAAGAGTAAAGTATTTCTGGGGAAAATAAAAGCAAACATTTCCTATTTTTACATCATATACATTTCTATGTCTGAAAGGCAGGGGTTTCTTGAAGAAACACTAAGAAATTCAGGGAAGTTTTCTTTTTTAGCAGAGATATTCTGCTATATTCATATTTTGGGGGCACATGTATTCAATGTTTGTTTTATTAGAAAACATGTCCTGTTAATAATCTTGTGAACAACTGATTTAGTCCAGTGCTTCTTATACTTTATGCTTAATGCACGGACGGAACCATCTTGAGAATCTTGTTAAAACATATATAAGCAGATTCTGATGACGTAAGTGTGGAGTGAGTTCTTAGATTTGTTATTTCTAATAAGCTCCTAGCAGATGCCCATGCTGAGGGTCCTCAGATCACATTTAGTGTAGCAAGACTCCAGCCAGCCTCCCTGTCTCTAGAGTTGGAGCAGAACTGTGCAAACTCTGAGCTATAAAAATTTAAAATTGTACAGCAGCCAGAATGCATCTCTGTGTTGTCCAAGCAAGGAGTAAGAATCTGGGTCAAGTATTAGATGGAATATTAGCACTTGTTAAAATTGAAATTGAGTGGTGGAGAAGAGACAGGAGGATTCAAAGAATCCTGGTTGAAAAATTGAGATACAGTAGGCAGGAGATAGGAATGGGTCAAAAGAGTGATAGAAAATAGTGGAAGAAAGAACACAGACGAGATAAATATAATCTAGCATTTCCGGCCCATGTTTCCTTGGGTAGATATATTGCCAGATGTCAGCTTTGCTGTATACAATGTGATGGTTTCTTTTAATTTTTTTAATTATCTTTAAAGGTTTATTTTAAATGTAATAAGGAAGGAAAAATCTTGAGGTATTTAAATATGTTACAAGCTCCAAATCTACATTAAATATTTATTTATTTTTTTTTTATTATACTTTAAGTTCTGGGATACATGTGCAGATCGTGCAGGATTGTTACATAGGTATACACATGAAATACTGGTTTGCTGCATCCATCCCCACATCACCTACATTAGGTATTTTTCCTAATGTTATCCCTCCCCAATCCCCCTACCCCCTGTTATCCCTCCCCTGACCCTCCCACCCCACAACAGGCCCAAGTGTGTGATGTTCCCCTCCCTGTATCCATGTGTTCTCAATGTTCAACACCCACTTATGAATGAGAACATGTGATGTTTGGTTTTCTGTTCTTGTGTCAGTTTGCTAAAAATGATGGTTTCCAGATTCATCCATGTCCCTGCAAAGACATGAACTTATTTTTTCTATGGCTGCATAGTATTCTATGGTGCATATGTGCCACATTTTCTTTATCCAGTCTATCACTGATAGACATTTGGGTTGATTCCAAGTCTTTGCTGTTGTAAACAGTGCCGCAATGAACACACATGTGCGGGATATCTTTATAATAAAATGATTTATAACTCTTTGAGTATATATCCAGTAATGGAATTGCAGGGTCAAATGGAATTTCTATTTCTAGATCCTTGAGGAATTGCCACACTGTCTTCCACAATGGCTGAAATAATTTACAATCCCACCAACAGTGTAAAAGCATTTCTGTTTCTCTGTATCCTCTCGAGCATCTATTGTCTCCAGATTTTTTAATAATTGCCATTCTAAATAGCATAAGATGGTATCTCAGTGTGGTTTTAATTTGCATTTCTCTAATGACCAGTGATGATGAGCATTTATTCATATGTTTCTTGGCTGTATGAATGTCTTCTTTTAAAAAATGTCTTCATATCTTTTGCCCACTTTTTGATGGTTTTTTTTTTCTTGTATATTTGTTTTAATTCTTTGTAGATTCTGATATTAGCCCTTTGTCACATGGGTAGCTTGCAAAACTTTTTTCCCATTCTTTTGGTTGGCAGTTCACTCTAATGATTGTTTCTTTTGCTGTGCAAAAGCTCTTAAGTTTAATTAGATCCCATTTATCTATTTTGGCTTTTGTTGCAGTTGCTTTTGGTGTTGTAGTCATGAAGTCCTTGCCTATGTCTAGTCCTCAATTGTATTCCCTAGGTTTTTTTCTAGGGTTTTTATGGTGTTAGGTCTTATGCTTAAATCTTTAATCCATCTGGAGTTAATTTTTGTATAAAGTGTAAGGAAGGAGTCCAGTTTCAGCTTTCTGCACATGGCTAGCCAGTTTTCCCAACACCATTTATTAAACAGGAAATTCTATCCCCATTGCTTGTTTTTGTAAGGTTTGTCAAAGATTAGATGGCTGTAGATGTGTAGTATTACTTCTGGGGCCTCTGTTCTGTTCCATTGGTCTATATCTCTGTTTTGGTACCAGTACCATGATGTTTTGCTTGCTGTAGCCTTGTAGTATAGTTTGAAGTCAGGTAGTGTGATGCCTCTAGCTTTGTTCTTTTTTGCCTAGGATTGTCTTGGCTATATGGGCTCTTTTTTGGTTCCATATGAAGTTTAATGTGTGTTTTTTTCCAGTTCTATGAAGAAGGTCGATGGTAGCTTGATGGGGATAGCATTGAATCTATAAATTACTTTGGGCATTATGGCCATTTTCACGATATTGATTCTTCCTAACCATGAACATGGAATGTTTTTCCATCTGTTTGTTTCCTCCTTTATTTCCTTGAGCAGTGGTTTGTATTTCTCCTTGAAGAGGTCCTTCATGTCTGTTGTTAGTTATATTCCTAGGTATTTTATTAGCTTTGTAGCAATTGCTCATGATTTGGCTCTCTGTTTGTCTGTTATTGGTGTATAGGGATGCTTGTGATTTTTGCACATTGATTTTGTATACTGAGACTTTGCTGAAGTTGCTTATCATCTTAAGGAGATTTTGGGCTGAGACAATGGGGTCTTCTAAGTATACAGTCATGTCATCTGCAAATAGAGACAATGTTATGTCCTCTTTTCCTAATTTAATGTTCTTTATTTCTTTTTCTTGCCTGACTGCTCTGGCTAGAACTTCTAATGCTGTGTTGAATAGGAGTGGTGAGAGAGGGCATCCTTGTCTAGTGCCAGTTTTCAAAGTGAGTGCTTCCAGTTTTTGCCCATTCAGTATGATATTGGCCGTGGGCTTGTCATAAATAGCTTTTATTATTTTGAAATACATTGCATCGATACGTAGGTTATTGAGAGTTTTTAGCAAAAAGGGCTGTTGAATTTTGTCAAAGGCCTTCTCTGTATCTATTGAGATAATCACGAACTTGAGATGGTGGGAGACGGTCTGATAACTGGAAAGACATGACCCAACATAGACACAGCATAACATTTGTTTTCTTCACTGCTTGTTTCCACATCCAGTGTTGTTATGCCATATTTTGGAAATTTTCTTCGGGAGGTATTTAATCCGATGGTAGAAATATTGCAGAAGTTGGAAAAAAATAGGATTATAAAAAATTCCAACTTACAAAAAGTGTATTTATTCTGTAAGCTTGTTAGAGCTGGAATAATTTCTAGTACTTTCCCTTTCGAAAACAAACCATTTTTTTGGTTTGTTTAGATAATACAGACGTTTGGGGGAAGATACAGATATCAGCCATTTACAGCAACATTTTTTTTTTTTTTTTTTTTTTTTGAGACAGAGTTTCGCTCTTGTTACCCAGGCTGGAGTGCAATGGCACGATCTCGGCTCACCGCAACCTCCGCCTCCTGAGTTCAGGCAATTCTCCTGCCTCAGCCTCCTGAGTAGCTGGGACTACAGACACGCGCCACCATGCCCAGCTAATTTTTTTGTAGTTTTAGTAGAGACGGGGTTTCACCATGTTGACCAGGATGGTCTCGATCTCTTGACCTTGTGATCCACCCGCCTCGGCCTCCCAAAGTGCTGGGATTACAGGCTTGAGCCACCGCGCCCGGCCCAACATTTTGTTTAGTAAATTTGAAATGTCTATGAGCAGGAGTTTCCATTGCCAGAATCTGCTGTCCAAGTAGGAACTGACTGTGCTCTGTCAAAATCTCCCTCAAGCACAGTGAAAGTCAGAGCATCCACCTATATGTCATATGACCTGCTTGTAAATAAATATGTTGAGACAAATTGTTACATGAAGCACTTTGCAGGCACTGGGGTGCATGAATCAGTGTTTCTGGTTCAAAAAATTGAAAAAGAAAAATGAAAAAAAACACTGTTTTAGTCTACTGACTGAAGTACAGAAAAGGGACTTTTCTCAACTTTATAAATATTTTACAATTATTTTATTTGTAAGATACTGCAGATGGTTTCAGAGGTTTACTTATCTTCTTGAAAGGAGAAATGAATTTGACTTTTGCTAAGCAACATATGCAATTTCCACAAGCCAAAACTATCACTTACTGTCTAAATTGTATGTCCAGCTGTAGACAATGATTTTCCCAGTAGTATTCTTTATATTCTGGTTTATCCCTATTATCATTTCTGTCTCTCCTACCAGGAACATATTTTAAATAGTTTCATAATAGGTAAAAAAAAATGCAAAAGAATCATGAAGATTCTTTTTAAAAAATCTTAAACCTTAATAAAATTGTTGAGCCATTTGTGTTTCTTTCCCACAAGAGCAATACAAATTTTATTTAGTCTAAATTATCTTCACTTTCCTTACCAGTCTCTGAATTGCTTAAACCTGAACAAAAACCTCAAAGCCTTATCCTCTCGGGAATTTAGAAATTGAGTATCTGACCCTATTTGGGAGGAATGGGTTTGGCATTGTCTTAGATGATGGTTTTAAACCTGTTCTATATAGTGACACATGAAAGGTTTGAAAAGAGACAATGAAAGATGAAGCAGTCAATAGAATGACTGTCCTCATTAAATCAATTAGAACATTGAACTTTCATTTTTTTCTTCATATGATGATTACAGGCTTTTTACTCATCCTGCCTGTCTGCACTTCTGAAGTACATTCTTGTCACAGAATGATTAGTTTTATCATTACCTGAAAAACTATTAAATATTTAGTGCTTCTGAGCATTATCAAGGATGTTCAATCATTCTAATTAGAGGACAATCCTAGAAAGGACCCTTTTGGGATAAATGTTCATCTCCAAGTCATTGTAACCAAGACAACAAACATATTTCCAATTTATGCCCATATAATGATCCAGGTTAATAAAATTGGCTAGCTTAGTGAAGTTTCTAGAAGATACTTATCCACTTAATGTTATGTAAGCCTCGGGCTCTTAATAATACTTAAATAGAGAGTGACAGGTCTTTAACTTTCACAAAAGTGTTAATTTCTTTAATATCTCTGGTTCAAAAACAATGAAACCACCTTGGAAATTTGGAGTTTTGTTCTACTCTGTTAATACACAGTATCTAGCATAAGGGTTGAAAACATCTGTAAAGTTAAATTGGATGGGTTTGTAAGAAATATATCAGTAAGACTGCCTTTTGATGCTTACAAAGAAACTATAAATTAATCTGTGCAAAAGAAAGAGATGTCCTGCCCATTTTCAAGAATAGTAATTGAATTGAATTGCCATGGCATGATATTGGAAAATAAAGACATCCACAAGAAATCATACTTACTGTGATGTGCATCTCCCCAGAACAGCAAATACAGTTGTGTTGAATTCCAAGAAGACAAGGCCTACACCCTCCACAATGTGTAGGAGTTCATGCCCCTAAGTGCATACATTCTCAATCTGTTCTCTGCCTAACAGTTATAAATATAAAGGGAAATCTGACTAACTTAGCAGATTTTGATCCTAACTGGCCCTTGAGAGTCATGGATTTGCTTAACTTTAACATAAATTTATGTATTTTAAAACTTTGCGACTGGGCATGGTGGCGCATGCCTATACTCCCAGCACTTTGGAAGGCTGAGGCGGGTGGATCACCTGAGGTGGGGAGTTTGAGGCCAGCCTGGCCAACATGGTGAAACTTCGTCTCTACTAAAAATACAAAAATTAGCAGGGTGTGGTGATGTACACCTGTAGTTCCAGCTAATTGGGAGGCTGAGGCGGGAGAATCACCTGAACCGGGGAGGCAGAGATTGCAGTGAGCCAAGATCGCGCCATTGCACTCCAGCCTGGTAGACAACAAGATTACGTCTCAAAAAAAAAAAAAGGAAAAGAAAAAAAAAAACTTTGCCATAAGGTTCATCCTTTCATCATTCAAGTTAATACAAGACTTCATATTCTCATCAATAAGGTATGAGGTATACATAAAATGACAAATAATAGAGCAGGGTAGTATCTATTAAATGACAGATGAGCAATGCTGACTTAGGAATCTATATTTCTTTTGAACCTGTTCTGACTCAGATATTATTCTGTAAATTGAAATCTTTCTGTCCTTGCCTGGGTTACCCTAGCATGTTTTTTGTAGTTTCTGGCACAGTAAGCTCTCTACTGTTCCTAAATGTCATTTAGAGATATGGCGTTAATTTAGTTACAACACTTCTCTATGTTTTGTGAAGAACAAATGCTCCTAATGATTCACACTCAGTGCTATCCTTGACACCTGGGTCAAAGTCTTGAACTACTGAGAAGTATCAATTTTCTGCATACATAAGATGATTCAAATTATCCAACTAATGGTGAATAGCTTTCATTATACAGCCTGATTGTTGGCAACATACCTTTTTCTTTAGCAACTTCAATGATACAAACCCAATGTTTTTAAGAAGCCTATGTCAGATTCCTAACAACATTTTGAGTAAAACTAAAATCATCCAAAAACAAAAAGTGGTTTTGTGAGAAATGGCCAATTTGAGCATGTGAGCATATTTATGAGAAATCATAAAAGTAACAGCATTTTGATGTAGAATTCGAGATAAAATGTTCCATAAGATATTTAAAAGCATATGTAGGTTTACTTTTTTGGTTATGGAACACAATATGAGAAGCACAGAGAACACAATTATTTATTATGTTTCAGTGGAGAAATATTATTAAAGTAGCACAGCCAACGGAATTAGCAACAATTGTTTATGATAAGTACCCAGTACTACACTGGAACTCATATGCTTTCGACAGGGACTGTACTGTGAAACACAGAATAAAATTTCAACAATATCAAAGAAGATCACCACTTGACAGGCATTTGTAGTTAAGAAGCAGATTTTTTAGAATTAACTTACTAATAATCTTTATTGGTTAATATGTAACTTAGTTATTTAAAAACTCACTGCTTTTTAAAAATTATAACTGCATAAGCTCTTGGGGTTGTGTCAGTGAGACAGTTTTGAGTTTAAAAGGTGAGTTAATAACTAATGATGACTGACAATCAAGAAGACCTTTTGAATTTCTTTATCCTTAGCACCATGCAAATATTGAGGGATGTAAGATGCATTCTACAACTGAAGAGTCTCCAAATCTCTTGTATTATCTCCTAATATTAAAAATGTTTTGAGACAAGATTCTAAATGGGTGACACAGCAATTTGTTTTTGTTCTATAAGAAACCTGTAATATACATCTTCACTTAATGAGAGAACCACATATTCAAAATATGTATATTTTTTATTATACTTTAAGTTCTGGGGTACATGTACAGACTGTGCAGGCTTGTTACATAGGTATACACATGCCATGTTGTTTTGCTGCATCCATCACCCCATCATCTACATTAATTATTTCTCTTAATGCTATCCCTCCCCCATCCCCCTACTATTCCCCGCTACCCCTCCCCTAGCCCCCCCACACCCCGACAGGCCCCACTGTGTGATGTTTCCTTTCCTGTGTCCATGTGTTCCCATTGTTCAACATCCACTTATGAGTGAGAACATGTGGTATCTGGTTTTCCATTCTTGTGTCAGTTTGCTGAAAATGATGGTTTCTAGCCTTATCCATGTCCCTGCAAAGGACATGAACTCATCCTTTTTTATGGCTGCATATTATTCCATTGTGCATATGTGTCACATTTTCTTTATCCAGTCTGTCATTGATGGGCATTTGAGTTGGTTACAAGTCTTTGCTATTGTGAGCAGTGCCACAATAAACATACATGTACATGTGTCTTTATAATGGAATGTTATAATCCTTTGGGTACATATTCAAAATATTAGGTCACTTGGATGAATGTAATATTAATCACAAATTTAGATGTGAAAATGGAAGACTAAATTTTTAGTCAAAGTATTATGAGTGTAAACTGGAAGACATAAAGCAATGAATACTTTAGCTCCTTTTTACTCTCAAGATCAATGTCCCCCAAGAATATGATCAGAAAGAAACAAAAGGAATTGACTCTATATGACAGTATGTGGTAGGACTCACAAAATGGCAGAAATTAAGTCATACCTTAAGAAGAACTGGGTTGAGCAGGTAAGCCAACAAGGTGGAGGAGGCCAATCAGCATTAAAGATGGGAAAATATTAATAAAGGAATGATAAGGATTGAATTCTAGACAAGGCAAACAACATAAAAATAGAAATTAATACAGTAAGAACAATGTGTCATCATAGAATAATGAGTATTTGAGTCTAGCTGGATTATCAGGTTCTTTCACCAGAGTAACAAGATGAAATTCTCTTTTATAGCTCTTAAGATTTGATTGTTACCTAAAAGAAGATGGGCACAATTTGTGAGTAATTGATTATTGTTTCAGCAAATGAGGTATTCTCATTAAAGTATTTCAGGAAAGTAAATCTGAATATATAAAAGTTGAAAAAAATGGCAGAGTAAGGACTCAAAGAAGCAGTCCCTCCACTGAAGTACCCATAAGCTGGAAAATGAAAGATTTAAATATAAGCCTTGAAATTGTAAAACTACTAGAAGAAAATATAAGGGAAAAAACTCTGTGACATTGGTCTAGGCAATTGCTTTTTTGATTATGAACCCAGAAGCACAGGCAACAAAAGCAAAAATAGACAAATAGGACTACATCAAACAAAAAAGGTACTCCATAGCCAAAACAAACAAACAAAAAAACAAAACAAAAAAGTGAAGAGACAACCTACAGAATGGGAGAAAGTATTTTTAAGCCATATATCTAATAAAAGGCTAATATCCAAAATATATAAGGATTTCAAAAAACGTGAAAATAAAACAACCCAATTAAAACAATGGTTAAAAGATTTGAATAGACATTTTTTAAAGGGAGGCATACAAATGGCCAACAGACACATGAAAAAATGGTCAACATCACTAATCAGAGAAATGCAAATTAATACTACAATGCGATGTCACCTCAGACCTCTTAGGATGGCTATCATCAAAATAACAGAAGATAATAAGTGATAGGATGTGGAGGAAAGGGAATCTTTGCACACTGCTGGTGGGAAGATAAATTAGTACAGTCACTATAGAAGACAGTATGGAGATTCCTCAAATACTAAAAATAAAACTACCATATGATCCAGCAATCCCACTGCTGTGTATAGATCTAAAGGAAATGAAATAAGTATACTGAAGAGATATCGGCACTTCCATGTTCATTGCAGCATTATTCACAATAGCCAAGATAAGGAATCAAACTAAGTGTCCATCACAAATGAATGGATAGAGAAAAAATTGTGTATATGTACATAGTGGAATACTATTCAGCCTTCAAGAAGAAGGAAATTCTCTCACTGGCAACATCATGGATGGACCAGGAAGACATGTTAAATGAAATAAACCAAGCACAGAAAGACAAATACTGAATGATCTCACTTACATGTTGAATGAAAACAGTGAAGTTACAAAAATAAAGACTATAAATGTTGGTTACCAGGGGATTGGGGAGGGAGAGGATAGGGCAGATGTTGGTCAAAGGAAACAAAATTTCAGTTAGATGAGAGCAATTAAGTTCAAGAGATATATTGTGCACCATGGTGACTACAGTTAATAACAATATATTGCATTATTGAAAATTGCTGAGAGTAGATTTCAAGTGTTCTCATGTCAAAACACAAATTATGAGAGGTAATGTGACTGTTAATTAGGTCAATTTTGCCATTACACAGTGTATATATATTTGAAAACAACATGTACATAATAGAAATATACAATTTTTATTTGTCAGTTAAATAAGGAAAGGGGTTATACCTTCAAGTTGTTTCATCAAAGAAAGAAAAATGAGAAATTCAAGGAGAATAAATGACTGAAATTCTCTTACTATCTTCTTTCGGCTTTATTTCATTATGGGGGATCTTTCACTCCACCATTATTTTCTCAATGCACAGTGGTGAATGACCCACTTGTTCATAGCAGATCTGTGGCCTCTTCTGTTTCCAGTCTGTTTTTGGATTTCCCTATACCGAATAGGTACCAGCTCTACTTTGTTATGATTATTGCTTTTATATTTACAACTACTCTTGTCCTAGCTGACACATAATGTCTTTTTTGTTTCTATTAATTATTCCAGCCTTAAGAGGTCCTGCTACCACTCTGACAATTCCCTGTTCCTTCCCATCTAATAAACGAAGTAGAATTCTTTGATCCCTGTAGCCTCCTCTTAATAATCTCTAGCTAGAACATGGAGTCAGATTACAACAAGAGTCATCTCAGTTCAGCTCACGGGAGCAGTAAGTAGAAACTGGAATTACTAACTCAAGCATCAAAGAAATGAAATAACAAGAAAGGATGAATAATATTTTTTAGTACTAGGAAGCCACTATCCTCAGTGACAGAATAAATATGCATTAGTGTCACTCTAAAATGTGGTTTCTAATGATTTTTAAATGTAATATATAATTTTTTAGTTGTTAATCACAAAAAGGAAATAATATGTTAGAGTCAAATAGTGTGAAGCTTGTTCTGAGATTACTTCCATAGAAACTTTCCTTCTGTTGATCCACTGTCTGCCTCCACCAACTTAAGATAAAGAGGGCAAATTAGGCAGCTGTGATCTGTAACTGCCTTGCCAGAATTATGATATACTATAAGAGAAGAAATGACCCTCTACATGTCACATTTTTAACCTCTTCCTTAGTGAGTCATATTTAATCATATTTTTAAAAAAGAATAAGTAAATCACACTACAGATCCCTTTATACATTTTTTTCAGTGAATCCATTAACCAGTTCCATCGTAGATTATATCGATTCGAAAATGTAAATTCTAGCTTTTCAAATTCAGCTCAACAAAGTTCTAAACTGCATTTGTAGATGCTTGTTTACATGGGATATGTATAACTTTCTGGCAGATAACTCGAAATACAGGAATAGCTAAGTGAAAAAATTTTTGAGTGACAGTATAGAGATCATCAATATTTCTGCTAATTGTTCACATTTTGTTTTTTCTCTTCCACATTTTTCCATAGGAAAAATCAGAAAAGAATACTTTCCATGGTCAGAAAGCATGACATTGTTGCCATATATGGAACAATTAAAAGTTATATCATCTGGAAAATATATGATGGAAAAATTAATAAAAGAGGACCAGGTGGTAGAGGATTTAATAAAATAAAGGAATAATGAAAGGGTGCCTTAAACTAAGGCCCCTCCATCACTTTGCTTGTATTAAGATATAAGTAGCCAGGATTTGCTCTGGGAATCTCCTATATTAATGCTACTGGATATGTTTTAGAAGTAGATGAAATTGATGAGGTGAATTACCATGGCAAACCCTGAATTTTTCATCTCTATCTCTGCCTAAAGTCTGCACAGAATCCACTCAACTGAAAGCTTTAGCATGATAGAAGTGACATGTTAAAACAAATATTGCTGTCAGAGTGATCTTTCTAAAATGCAAGTCCAACTATATTACTTTCTTTAATAGAGTCATCATTGTTCTTCTGTATAAGTTCAAATTCCCTGACATGGCTTGCATGGCCATATACTGTCTTGCCCTATCTCTCAAAAATTCCCTGTCCTGGGCCAGCTGCAGTTGCTCACACCTCTAATCCCAGCACTTTGGGAGGCCAAGGTGGGCCTTAGGTCAAGAGATCGAGAATATCCTGGCCAACATGGTGAAACTCGTCTCTACTAAAATTATAAAAATTAGGTGGGCATGGTGGAACATGCCTGTAGTCCCAGGTACTCGGGAGGCTGAGTTAGGATAATTGCTTGAACCCAGGCAGCGGAGGTTGTAGTGAGCTGAGATTGCATCACTGCACTCCAGCCTGGTGACAAAGTGAGGAGAGTGAGACTCCATCTCAAAAAAACAAAACAAAGCAAACACACACAAAACAACCTTTATTGTCCTGTCCTTGTCTTCCCCACTTTTAATTTCTTCTAGGAAAGCTGTCCCTTTGTATGATATACCTTCACCAATCTGGACAAGCACCCATCCCCTTGATCTGGCTAACACCTTAATATCATTCATATCTCAGTTTATCTGCTTCCTCTGCAAAGATTTTTCTGATCATGCCCCTCCAGACTAGTATCCCTCTTATATGATTTTATAGTACCTTACACTTATCTTTTAGTATTGCACTTACTCTATACCATTAGAGTGTATTCATCTGTCTTTTTTAGTAAACTATGAATGCATTATTTGTCATTGTTTCCTTAGCACCTTATATCCTATCTGACCATTTCTTTGGAAGCCTGTTTCAACGAATGCAATTACAGAATGTAATGAATATTTGTTCAATGTTTGATCAAGAAAAGAAAACAAAGAAGCAGACCCTATTGCAGAAATCATCTATGTAATATTTACTAACAGTTTTGTCAGAAATATGACAATAGCAGCATTCTTCATTTTGAGTAATCACATTCATATTGGTAGGAAATATGATCAAAGTTTTTATTTATGAGCCAAATCCATTGTCTGAGGGGCATATATATTAACTAATAGTGAAATTTTAAAATGAAACCAATCTGGCTTCTTCTTATTTTGTGCAAGTGGAAAACTTCCACAAGAGGAAAGGCAGAAGGGAGAAAACAGAAATAATTGGAAGCTAGTGAAAGATTGGTGACTGCAGTGGGAGTGTATGGTGCTTGCATCTGTCATTACTCAGAAATTCATAATTTTGCAGTGCAAGTCTCATCCCCATCCTCATTTGCACAGTTTTGTGTGTTTATGTGAGATGATGCCACAATCTGGCAAGACAAAATCTTCTCTCCTTGACGTAGTGCTGTTTTATTCTGGCTATTCAGAAATATGTCCTTGTTGCTGAATTGATCACAATATGAGTCCTGGAATGTTGATTTTTTTAACATGTTCTTTCAAACTGGCCATTTCTTTGGCAGTCTATTTCAGCGAATGCAATAAGAATGAATTGTATTATCCAAACAGAGGGAAATAAAATCACAGCTGGGTGTTACCTCAGCTCCAGGCATCTCATCATGAGTACTACCATATCATCCAGGTGATTGTTCCCTAAATTGCCTGAATGCCATGAAACTTCTGTCACTAGATATCACTAGAATTGGAATTAGAGGACCTCTGTGACCTCAGGGATATGTGGCAAGTAGTGTATGCAGGGCCCTAAAAAGCCCTTTACCTGGACTTAAACTTGCTCAGAGTTTGACTTGGTGACATGTTTACCTTTAATTTCTTCCATTAGGAAATAGTGACATTTTCTCCTACGCTACTGCAAAAACACTGGTTCATTGTATTTTGATTGGCTCCCAGTGAAACAGACATATATGCAAGCATTGTAGTATGTAGGTAGGTTATGCCATCTAATCTGAAAGTAGTTTAGTAATAAACCATCTTGGACCTCATTTAGGATTTTAGCATGCCAAGTGCAGTCAGAACATGAGCAAAAACCTGAGAGTAAGCAGGACAGAAAAAAGGCAATCACATCTCTATAGGGTGTCAAACACACTCAGATAACTGGTTTTATATGTTTATAATGTCACCCATCCTCACTGTGGCATATCTTGCTCTATAACTTGTTCTCTTATTCAGAATTTGTGACACCCTTGCTCTTTTCCTGTAAGGGATGTATTTGCCATTAATCAGGCTCCCATTACTCATAAGACTGGACTTATGGAGAGAAAAATGTCTTCATTTATTCTGGCAGCTCTGTCTGAGCACTCTTCCCCACTGCTCTAATGTCTGTTATTATTTTAATAAAGCCTATCTTCATTATTCATGAATTCCATATTTGTGAATTGGCCTATTCTCTAAAATTTGTTTGTAACCCCCACATCAGCATTCACGGTCCTTTGCATCCATTCACAGACATGCATAGTGTGGCAAAAAAATGTGAGTTATCAAAAATGCCCATTCTCAGATGAGGTAGAACAAGCTCCCATTCTCCCTTCTTGTTTTGGCTCTCAGACTATAAATGAGTATCCTTTTTGCAGTTCATTCAGTGACTTGATTATTTTTTTACATTTTTGTGCTTTTTGGTGGTAATTTTGCTATTGAAAATGGCCCTCCAACAAAGGACACGAACTCATCGTTTTTGATGGCTGCATAGCATTCCATGGTGTATATGTGCCAAATTTCCCTGTCCAGTCTATCATCGATGGACATTTGGGTTGATTCCAGGTCTTTGCTAATGTAAGCTGTGCTGCAATGAACATTCGTGTGCATATGTCCTTATAGTAAAATGATTTATAATCCTTTGGATATATACCCAGTAATGGGATTGCTGGGTCAAATGGAATTTCTATTTCTAGGTCCTTGAGGAATCGCCACACTGTCTTCCACAATGGTTGAACTAATTGACACTCCCACCAACAGTGTAAAAGTGTTCCTATTTCTCCACATCCTCTCCAGCATCTGTTGTCTCCAGATGAAACCATCAGTCTCAGCAAACTGACACAAGAGCAGAAAATCAAACACCACATGTTCTCACTCATAGGTGGGTGTTGAACAATGAGAACACATGGACACAGGGAGGGGAGCATCACACACTGGGGTCTGTTGGGGGGAAATAGGGGAGGGACAGCGGGGGGTGGGGAGTTAGGGAGAGATAGCATGGGGAGAAATGCCAGATATAGGTGATGGGGAGGAAGGCAGCAAATAACACTTTCACGTGTTTACCTATGCAACAATCTTGCACGTTCTTCACATGTACCCCAAAACCTAAAATGCAATAAAAAAAAGAAAAGAAATGGCCCTGAAACATGGTGCTGAGGTGCTGGCTATTGTTCCTAAGCCTGGGAAAGCTCGGATGCATCTTACAGAGAAAACTAAATATGTTAGACAAACTTCCTCCAAACTGCTGTTTGCTGTGACTTCATGGTAAATGAATCAACTCTATATAGGAAATAAGTTGTCTTCTTTTTTAAGTAGGTGGAAACACTCATAAAACAAGGCTATGTATTGGATCCATTGAGGAAATATTGTGACGAGAGGCTTGCAGGAACCTAACTGTATTTTCACTAGGAGCAGTGGTTTGCTAATACAGTGTTCACAGCAACTTCATAGAACATAAGTACAGTGAATGAGGTAAACGGACTGTCCTTTAGTCTGGGTGGCATGATCACAAGCAGAGAGTTCGGAGCTTAAGTCCTATCCCAGTGCATTTGTGGCCCTGACCATCACACTCCAGGGATGCTAAGCCAGAATCTAACTGCCACAGGCAGGCCAGTGGGAGCTGCTGAGAGTGCTTCTGCTATCTGCAACTCAGCCAATGCCAGAAGCTTTGCCAAACAGCACACTGTGAGTCACAGGTGGGATTCTGCTGATGACATCATTGGTACTCAAGATATGAAAATGTAGAGATGCTCAACCTCCCTGGAGGGTCAATCAGTCTAGCAAAGCCCATTTCCATGTTCTTAAGAGTGGTTCCCAAATTAAGCTGGTGCCAGGCATTGACAGGAAGATTTCTGGATGCCTGAGCAGGATCTTGGGGTGACAGAAGCCCCCTGGAACACTGTCATGCCTGTCTTGAGGGCTGTACCCTGAAGCACAGAGGTACAAGCACCTAAAAAGGCAATGAGCTGTGACCTCGAGGAGATCCCACAGTGGAGGGAACAGGAATTGTCTTGTGGCTGCTCACTAATTACAGGGGAAAAATGGTAATGATAGTATGCATGAGAGAGTCTGCTCTGAGATTTGTTTTCACTAGAACTTTGACTCAAGACTACTAGAGTATTTCAAACTCTGATCGCAGCTATCACTAATTGAACATCACCTGTTACCAGACCATGATGTGAAAGACTTTACATAGATAATCTTGAAAAACTTGTTAACAAAAAGGGTTAAATGTATGGTAGTATGTGTTAAAAATTCTGATAAATCTATATATGTACACTAGAATTAAACAATTAAATGAATGGATGGTAGATAGTGAGAATCAGGTTTCTCACTATTGGAGTTGGAGTTTATAAATAAACAAAAGGAGGACGCTAGAATGATCCATGTGGTAAGGGATTATAGTTTGAGATATCAGTATAAATTTACATTTAGCTTATTATAGATACAGATGGCTACATATGCACATATATACGCACACACGTGTATACACACATATACACATGCACACATATATACACACATATATATGCATATACACACTCACAAATTATTTGGAATTCTTATGCATGGAAGATTTGTCTTTCCTCCCCAAATTATTTATGTATTCAATTATTTACATTAGTATGGACCCTGGGATATTTATTTTATCCTTTGATGTATGATCCAATTGCCCATATTGTTCCTTCTTTGGCATTGGGAGTTCTTTCAGTTAGCTCCTGTGTCTGTATCCCTCTGACATGCCCCCATTATTGTGTGTGTGTGTGTGTGTGTATGTGTGAGAGAGAGAGAGAGAGAGAGAGAGAGACAGAGAGAGAGTTCTTCCCTGTTTACTAGCACCATGAGATACTCCAGGCTCATCTTGTATATTCTCTACTTTAATCCTAATACTAACCATTTCTCTAAGGAGACTTTGTTCCTTTTATTGAAGTATGGTATTAGAAATCAGGATCCAGGACCTAGGTGTGCTCATTGCTACTGGGGTATAGTTACTTCTATGCTCTCTTAGCTGATAATGCAAAGGAAATATATATGTGTATAGTAATCATTTTGTATACATATATCTGTATTTCTGTATAGAGCCATCTGTATCCGTAACACACTAAACATAAATTTATACTGACATCTGGAACTATAGCTCTTCCCTTTGCCTATTTGTAAACTCCCACTCCAATAGTGAGAAACCTGATTCCCATTATCCACCATCCATTCACTTCATTGTTCTATTCCATTGTACATATAGAGCTGTATCAGAATTTTAACACATACTCCCATACATTTAACCCTTTTTTGTATCAATTTTTTATATCTGTGTGTATTTATGTGTGTATATATACATATAAAGGACATTAATGAGCAATAAGTAATTACCTGAAGGTACAAATCTCACTGGTAATAAGTACACATAGAATACTATAACTCTGTAACTGTGGTGTGTAAACCACTCTTATCCTAAGTAGAAAGACTAAATGATGAACCAACAAAATGTAATAACAAAAGTAACTTTTCAAGACTTAGTACAATAAGATAAAAACAGAAATAGATACACTAAAAATAGAACATATATACAAACGTATATACATATATATATACACACACACACACGTATATACATATATATGTTACACACACACAAATTATTTGAAATTCTTCTGCATAGATTTGTCTTTTCTCCCCAAATTTTATATATATCTAAATGTAGAAATTATGGAGCTGAAAAATGCAATTGGCATACTGAAACATGCATATATAAATATATATATATAATAAATATATAAACATGCATATATAAAAAATATATATATTTTTCTGGCCTCAGAAAAGTGAAAAATAACTTCCATTCCTTAAGTGTGGTATGTGCATAGTCACTTCATTGCAAAGAATACTGTATGAAAAGATGAGAAAAAGAGTAACTATCCAGTAGAGAAACCTGTTAGAAATTACCTCAGCCAGGTGACTTAAGGTCAACAACAACGGTGATAAGTCATGTTGACTGTATTTGCTTCATACATGATGTGATAAGAATGGCACTTTACCTCTGTGGTCTTCCAAAATGGACTACTTGAAAACTAAAAAATAGGTTACTTGCCTAAAATCACATAATTAGTAAAAAAAAAAAAAAAAGTCATGTTAGCACATGGTCTTTCGTATCTTTACCTGTGATTATTAATATAACTTAAAATCACTCTTTCAATATTGTATTTTTAAGAAACCACATTGGTGAATGGCTGCATCTAATGCCTTTAACACAGTAGTATCTGTCAGATAATCTATGGAATTCTATGAATCTCCTAGAGTTGCACATTATTATTTGATTTGTCAACATATTTTATCTTTCGATTTAGAGCTCTTACACATGAGGTCATCTGTAAGTTTATTCTACTTCTCTCTCCTTTTTTATCCCATTTTTGTTAATTGTACCATATCTAATTTCAGAACATATATTTAAATATTCTGACATAATTTTCATACTGTTGTCTTAATTTTGTGTGTGTATATATGTATGTATACATACTTGTCAACAGACTTTGCTAAAGTTTTCCTAATCATCTCCAGTTAGCTAAAGTTTATCCTGCAGGTTTTTACTCAGAAAAGGCACGTGGAAATTGTATAAGCTTAGTTCTTAAAATCTTAAAATTCTTTGTCTATTCTCTTTGGATTTGAAGGACAACTTGCCTGGATACACAACCATTGGCTCACATTTTCCCTTAGAAATAACTTGTATGTTTTCTGTCATTTAATGATGCTACTGGAAAAAAAAGATGATGCCAACCCAATTTTTGTTACCTTTGCATTTTATCTAAGTGGTCATAAAATTCTTTCTTCATTTTTAAAGTTCAATAGTTTTCTAAAGATATGTCTTAAAATTTACTGTTCTGGATCATTTCCATAAGTGCATGGTGTTGCCTTTCAAGTGTATATTTAAATCTTTTTAAGAGCATTTTTTAAAATTATAGTCTTGAATATTTATTTTGTTGCATTGTCTTGATCTTCCTTGAGCTCTCTAATTAGTCACATATTAAACCTTTTTCTGCCTAATTTCTATAGTTTTGTAGGAAATCTGTGAGTAGGGTGAGGATAGGGTGTTTCTCTCAGGCATCAAGAATAACTCAACCTTGAAAAATATATAGGAGATGGGGCAGAGCAAGATGCCCAAACAGAAGGATTTGCAGAAGATCCCTCCTCCCAGGAATACCAAATTTAACAACTATCTACAGACAAAAAACACTTTCATAAGAAGCAAAAATCAGGTGAGCTCTCACAGTACCTACATTCAACTTCATATGGCTAAAAGAGGCACTTTAAGAGGGCAGAAAACACAGTCTTAAATTGCCAGTGCCACCTCTCCCTCATCCACCAGCAGTGGATGTGTAGCATGAAAAGGGAATCTATCACTGGGAGAGGGACGGGGAGAGCTCACAATTGTGAGACTTTGCAATGAATTCAGTACCTCCCTGTCAGAGCACAAAGCAAAACCAGGTTGAACTCAGCTGATACCTGCCCATAGAGGGAGCATTTAGACCAGCCTTAGCCAGAGAGAAATTGCCCATCCCAGCTGTCAGAACATGAATTCTGGCAAGCCTTGCTACTGCAGGCTAAAGCTCTCAGGCCCTAAGTAAACCTGAAAGGGAGTCTAGG
Source organism: Sapajus apella (assembly GCF_009761245.1). Taxonomy (NCBI): domain Eukaryota; kingdom Metazoa; phylum Chordata; class Mammalia; order Primates; family Cebidae; genus Sapajus; species Sapajus apella. The sequence goes on from NW_022436957.1 coordinate 32,368,218, forward strand.
CCACAAGAATTGCATTTCCTACAAGAGTCCTGCTACTGAGTTTTGCTTCAGTACCAGTGCTAAATACCCAGCCATAGCCAGGTAGTACACTATGGGCCTTAGGTGAGACCCTGAGATGTACTGGCACGAAATGAGAACCAGCACATTCCCAGCTGTGGTGGTTATGGTGAAAGACTCCATATTCTTCTGAAAAGAAGGAGGAAAAGTATAGGGATTTGTCTTGCACATTAGGTACTAGTTTGGTGACACTGGGGTAGAGCACCAAGCTGGTTCTTGGGGTCCCCAATTTCTGGCCTTAGATTTTGGACAGCAGTTCTGGACCTGTAACATTTTCACTGAAAAGTCTGCTGCCGGATGTATTGGAGCTCCATTGTATGTTATTAGTTTCTTTTCTCTTGCTCCTTTTAGGATGGTTTATCCTTAATCTTTGGGAGATGATTAAACAACTCTATAGGAAAAATATAAAAGACATGGAAATATATAGAATCCACATAAATGGCTTAAAACATGAAAATATTAATATCTCTACAGAAGCAGAGACCATTTTTTTACAAAATTCAACACAATTTTATAATAAAAACCTTGTAAATTAGGAATATATAGAATTTCCCTAACCTAAAGAAAACTTCTATATAATTCCTCCAATAAATATCTTTCAGGAGTATTCCTTTTGTTAGTTAATATAGAAAAATTTTAATAATTTTGAGAAAAATGTTATAAATTTTGTAAAATACTATAATGAGCTTCAGTTGTTACAGCTAATCACCCAGCTATTTTGTTAACAAACACTCTGATAGAGTTTGGCTGTGTCCCCACCCAGAATCTCATCTCCAATTTTAATCCTCAGGTGTCAAGGGCAGAACCAGGTGTAAGCAATCAGATCATGTGGTCAGTTTCCCCCAGGCTGTTCTCATGATAATCAGTGAGTCTCCTGAGATCTGATGGTTTTATAAGAGTTTGGCATTTCACTTGCTTGAACTCACTCTGTCCTGCCGCCTTCCGAAGAAAGTGCCTGTTTATTGTTTGCCTTCAGCCACTATTGTAGGTTTCCTGCGGCCACCCAAGCCATGTGGAACTGTGAGTCAATTAAGATTCTTTCCTCTATAAATTACCGAGTGTCAGGTATTTCTTCATAGCAGTGTGAGAATGAACGGAATAATACACACCCTATCCCCCGGTACCCTTCGAATTACTTTGAAGCAGATCCCTGTCACCATATTTTTCATCTATAGATATTTCTGAATGTATCTCTCAATGAAAAAGATCTTGAAAAACAAGAATATCATTATCAATAATAAACATTAAGCATAATATTTTAATATTGTTCAATACCTAGTCAATGTTTAAACTTCCTCAGTTATTTATAAATGTTTTGTTATAGTTTGTTTGAATTATATTTCCAAAAATACCTGTACTTAGCAAGTTTATATCTTTTGACGTTCTATCAACAGAATGCCATTCTTGTTTGCTGGCTATTTTTGTGGAAAAAAAAATTGTTTGCTTGGTAGTATTTTACTCAATCTGGATTTGACTAATTGCATCCCTCTTATTTAGTTCAACATGCTCTGTACTCTCTTGTGTTTTATGTAAATTGTTGATTAGATATAGAGTTTTCATTGTATCCTGATTCGCATTTTTAGCAAAGCAGCTTCATAAATGGTATTGCACACTTTTGCTAGAAGACCCAAATTATCTGGTGGATTTTCTGTTATGGTGACAGCCACTGATAGGCATTATTTTTTCCAATTATAGTTACAAAAAGATATTTTAATTCTATTATTATTTCTTCACTTACTACCTAGAATGCTGCTATAAAGAAATACCTTAAGATAACATTTGTGCTGGAAAAGTAAGAAAAACACTAAATACTTTTATTTTCAAAGAAATGAATTTTTTTTTCATCTCCCAAGTTGACCAATGAATCCGTGGTGATCACGTGTGTGGGTGTGAACGTGTGTATGTGTTATGAAATACTTATGAGTATATTTGCAGTTATTACTCATTCTCAGTGTCCCATTTGGGGGAAGATGTGCAATCCTTCTCTAGTTGATTTGATATGATTCTAATATTATTTAATAACTTAATTGTTTACCAGTGTGACCACATGTTGTAGGCTTATCTACATTTTACCCACATATATATGACCATCAATTTCTACAAGAAATAATTTTATTTTTGAATCTCTTTTTTAACTCATGTTTCTGTAGACATTGCTTTTTATTTCCTCTATATCCCTTAGTGTGCTTTCTGTTTTCAGGCCAACAATTCCTGTTTTCTGGTCACCTTTTCTTGAGTTCTTAGATTTATGTTTTGCAATATTCCTGCATAACTATCATTGCACTTTCAAGGATTTGATTCTGTAAGTTTTCTGTTTGTTGTTTTAATTATTTTTATAATGTTAAGTTACAGTTTTCATCTGCTTTGTGGAAATCATTTCTAGTTAGGTTTTATTCCTTTTCTGTAGAAATATATGTTGCTTTTGTTCATTGTTTATCTTCTAGTATTCTTGTGTGTGGGCAAAGCTTCCTCATTTACTGTTACTTGTATTTAAAAGGGATGGATTTTTCTAGACTTCTAATAGGAGGATGGGATGGAAAATACACAGTATGCTAGGGTAGTATTCCAAGCTTTGCAGCTCCCTGTTCCCTCCTCTGACCCTACAGTGGATATCTTAAGATATTGTCCTTTCTGTAGCCAATTTTGCTCTGGCTCTTAGAACACAGCCTGGCTCAGGTGAACTTCCTCTGCCATCCTGGATCTCTGAGTTCCCATCACAGCCTTATTTCCACCATAATGCCTTCTTAGAAGCTCTTTTTACTGGAACATTTTGCTATCTGCCACCTGTGGGCTTCTGAGCCCTTTTCAGAGCCTTACTTCTCTGTTCCTTCTCCAGTGATCTTGAGGTGTTCAGTCCCAGTTATGCTCACATTGGTTCCCTCTCAGTGAAATGTTCTCATTTGGGAAGCAACTATTGGCTGGAGAGGAATGGACACACTAGCCCTTAAAACTTCTTTGGCCATCTTGTCCTTCCCTGTAGTCCCCTCGCAATGTCATGCTTCCCATGTAGCTTCACTTTTGATGGATTGTATATACAACTGAGAGTCTGCTGATTTTTTCAGTCTCCTAGTTTTAATGAAAATATAATTTGAAGTTGTGATCTGTAAAATTTCTCCTTATTTTCTCCATATGATTTTTAGGAGAAAGAAGATATTCCAAAATTAGCTGCTTGATTATAGAAGTGTTGGCTACAAACTGCTTGCTTATAAAGTTTGATGTTTAAACTTTTATAAATAGAAGAGTAGGTATCATTTGCTATGGGTTGCCAAAGACCAGTCTTGGTGCCATGTACTGTGAATATAATAACTAAGTACGAAAAACCTGAGGGCTAATTACTTCCATTATCTCATTTTCACAGGGGGTAACTAAGGTCAAGAAATATTAAGTAATTTGCTTAACCTGCCACATAGATGATAAATAGAAGGGCTGGAATTGAAAACCAATTTATTTTAAATCCAGATCTCAAACTCTAATTCCCTAAAATAACTTTCCACTTTTCCCTCAAATTTTAATCTTCCAGGATTAAAATTACTTATGCCAATTTTCTATTGTGCATGCAATGTATAACAGTAGTGCATCTTGTCACAGTTTAATGCAAATCAAACGTGGAGACTATGATTTATAACCTGCATTGAGTGCCATTCTCTGAAAGCTTCACATGAAAATGGACTAATACACATAAGTTTTCCTCCATAATTTTTATCTCTTTATCTGTTTAATTTTTTATGAATTAAACATCATATGGTATTCAAAAGATAAAACACATAACTCTAGTTTCAAAGTTATACACTTGTGAATTTGAAGATGACATGTGGAACTAACATTTAGCAAATACCTATTGTATGTAAGACATTATTAAAGACATAGATTTGAAGGTGACATATAGAATTGACACATAACAATTTGGCTACATATTTTGTATTTTCCATTGCTGCTTTAACAAATTACTCCAAACTTAGTGGCTTAAGCTGTACATTCTCTTATAGTTCTAGAGGTCAGGAGTCTAAATCAGTTTCACTAAACCTAAGTCAAGGTGATGGCAGGGCTGGTTCCTTCCCAAGGCTTAAGGTGAGAATTGTTACCTTGCCTTTTCCAGCTTTTAGTAGTTACCTATACTTCTAGGCTTGTGGTTCCTGCCACCATCTTCAATGTGCATCATTCCAATCTCTTTTTCCATCTCCAAAATCTCTTCTCTTCTGTACTGAAATATCTCTCAGTTTCCTATTTATAGGACACTTGTGTTTACATTTAAGATCCATGCATATAATCCAGAAAAATCCTTCCATATCAAGATACTTAGTCAAATATGCAAAGTTCATTTCCCCATATAAAGTAACAGGGATTAGGACATGGGTATACTATTTAGCCTACTAAATACGTGTGTTTTACATATGATATATAATTTATGTTATATAACATGTAAATATAATTATGTATATATAGTATATATGTATTTCTGTTATATAATTTATGCAAATTATCAACAATTACATTATGTATGTGATAACTGGCCCTTAATTTTTTAATACAGATAACAAATCTGAGGTCAGAATGGTTGAACAACTTTCTAGAAGTACTTTAGCTCCTTAATATCAGGGCTGGGGATAAAATGCAATACTCACTGTTTTCTAAGGCCCTTCCCAGTTTACTGAACTTATTTGAAGGACTTAATTTCTAATAAATAGAAATCTAACCTTGCAAAGGTACAAGCTAGAGTGAAAGAAGGGGAAACAAATTTGGAGTTAATTTATATTGAGAAGTTTAATTTTTCAGTGAATTGTGATTTTGTGGAAATTAGATTATCATTTCTGGACCAAAATAATTTAGACATACTCAAAAACTAGCCATACTGCCCAAATTACATGAACAAAATCCAGTCTTTCTCATCATGATACATCTCACATGAGGCCAAAGCCCAAAGACACAGCTAGAATTGTATGACGTTTCAAAGTGATATAGATTTATATTAGTCTGCTCAGGCTGCCATGACAATATACAATAGACTGGGTTGCTAACATAGTAGAAATTTATTTCTCAAAGTTCTGAACAGTAGAAGTCCAAGATCAAGGTGCCAGTAGGGCCAACGGCTGGTGAGGGCTTTCTCCTTAGGCTGCTGATGGCCACCTTTTTGCTGTGTTCTCAGATAGACTTTCTTGGTACATGAGCTTGAAAACAGCTTTTATAAGGCCACCAATCCTATTAGATTAGGAGTCCAACCTTTACTATCTCATTTAACTTTAATAAGCTCATAAAAGCCCTTTCTCCAATACAGTCACATTAAGGGTTAGGACTTCAACATATGAATTTGGGAGATGATGTAATTTATTTCATAGTGACATTGGATGCTAGTATATTATGTCATTATATTAAGCAATGCACATAAAATAACAGCATAATTTTGTATTTTCAGCTAATATATCACATAAATATAATCAAATAATTCAAAATGGCAATACACACACACAAATGTGTTATTTTATCCATGCCATTCAAAGTACATCATGGAATAAGTACACGTGAAGTTAACGAAATCACTAGCATGCTATTCTCTGTAGGTACACAACGACAGTTTTATGGAGCACTAAGCACTATACAAAAGCAAGAACTATTTTCTTTTTATCCATGTTAGTCAGTGAATATTAAAATTCAATGCTTATCAAATGGAAGAGGGATGAATTGTTGTTTATATATTTATGACACCCAGCAATCTGACTAACTTTGTACAGTAGCCCTGGATATACATCACCTTTTAAAGTTCAGAAAATGTATATCATTTAAATGGCACCTATTAGGAAAACAATGACATAAATATTTCAACAAATGCTAAAATTTAGTAAATATGTAAAAGTAAAGAGATGATCACGTTTTCAAAGTAAAAACTCTTACTATGGAGAGACTTCTAGTTTCAGCTATAACTGTAAAAGGCCTGATTTCATCATTCCTATAAATAAACTGAAAATTAGTCCTTTTTTTTTTTGAGATGGAATCTTGCTCTGTTGTCAGGCTGGAGTACAGGGGCACGATCTTGGCTCACTGCAGCCTCCGCCCCCTGGGTTCAAGCAATTCTCTGGCTCAGCCTCCGGAGTAGCTGGGATTACAGGTGCCCACCACCACGCCTTGCTAATTTTTCTATTTTTAGTAGATACAGCATTTCACCATGTTTGCCAGGCTGGTCTTGAACTCCTGACCTCATGATCCACCTCCCTGGACCTCCTACAGTGCTGGGATCATAGGCATGAGCCACCTTTTTTAAAACTGATCGAAGAACTAAGGTCACTGGACAAACTGTCACTGAAATCTGGAGAGATGGACTAAAGAGTAACAGCTGAGATCTGCTTACCTTGAGCAGAAGCTACTAGAGCCATAAACTTGTAAGAACACTAAAATTGTAATTTAGAACAATTACTGGAGGCTGAGTGTGGACTAGTAATGAGAGTAAGAAATGCCTGGGATATACAGTATTAGGGGCATCCCACACTTTCATGAGTTTTATCTATAGGAATCCCACCAGATTGTCACAGTGAAAATTAAATACCCCTTCATGACTTTGGCAAGGGTAGGAGAAGATGAACCATTGTAAAATATGTCCAGAGCATTCCTCATAACAGAGGACTATTCTTCCAGGGAAAATACTTAAGTAGAGCCTTAACTCACCTGGTGGAAGAGCATTTCCCTGACTCTCTCTAGCCTTTCTGTCTCATGTAAAAGGGGTGGAAATTAAGAAATGCTTGGTAATATCACAGGCCCAAAATACAAACTTATTAAAAGACTGAGAATTAATCATAGAATACACCAGTTCCCAGCCTCTTCACTTTATTATCACACAGTAGAGTCTTAGTATAATTATAGTGGGTTACAGAAGAAGGAGCTGCAAAATGTAGGCTCTATAGAAGGAAGAGTTGTTGGAAAGCCTGAAGACAATAGAAGAGAAAGCGCAATAACAGAGGAGTTTGGAGCTTCTGAGACCCACAGGTATAGTAACCATTAAAAACAACCCAGTTCTGAGTGAGATTAACATAAAACCTCTCACTAAAGGCCTGTTTACCTTAGTTCCTATTACCTGATATGTCATTTCCATATTTCAACCAAAAAATTACAAATCATGCAAAAAGACAACAAAAAGTCACAGTCTTAAGTAATAAAGCAAGTATCAGAACTATATTGAGAAAAGATACAAACTTTGGAAGAGTCAGACTTGGATTTGAAAATAATATTAATATATTAATCATGTGATTAATATGTTAGGGAATCCAATTTAAAAAGAGGATAACAGCAGGAAGAATGGGTAATAGAAGCAGAATGGTAGAAACTCTAAGAAAGAATTTAGCCAGGTGCGGTGGGTCATGCCTGTAATCCCAGTACTTTGGGAGGCCGATGCTGGTGAAGCACTTGAGGTCAGGAGTTCAAGACCACCCTGGCCAACATGGTGAAACCTCATCTCTACTAAAAATATAAAAAAATTAGCCAGACATGGTGGCATGCACCTGTAACCCCAACTAATCGGGAGGCTGAGGCATGAAGAATTGCTTTAACCTGGGATGGAGGTTGCAGTGAGCCGAGATCTCCACTGCACTACAGCTTGGGTAACAGAGCGAGGCTACATCTCAAAAAAAAAAAAAAGGGAATTTAAAGGAAATGCTAGATGTCAAAAACACTGAAACAGAAATGAAGACTACATATGACCACGGAAACAATTAGTGAGATTGAAGACAGGTCAACAAAAACTTCCCAAATGAAAGACAAAGGAAAATAATTTTAAAATAGTAGTGGTGGGGTTGCCAGATCATATGGTAGTTCTATTTTTAGTTTTTGAAAAACCTCTACATTGTGATTTATAATGGCAATACTAATTTACATTCCCGCCAAGAGCATATACGTGTACCCTTTTCCCACATCCTCACCAGCAGTTGTTTTGTTTTGTTTTTGTCTTTTAGAGAATAGCCATCCTAAATGGTATAAGATGATACCTCATTGTGATTTTGATTTGCGTTTTCTTAATGATTCGTGATGTTGAGCGTTATTTCATATACTTGCTGGCCATTTGTATGCCTCCTTTTTAGAAATGTCTATTCAGATAAGATCCAGAAATCTTAACACTAGGTATTTTATTCAAAGAAAAGGAAATCAGTATATGAAAAAGACATATGCACTCCCATGTTTCTTGCATCACTATTCACACCAGTAAAGATATGGAATCAATCTAAATATCTATCAATGGTTGAATGGATAAAGAAAATGTAGTATATGTACACAAGAGAATAATATTCAGCCATTAAAAAAAATAAAATCAGAGACTGGCATAGTGACTAATACCTGTAATTCCACCACTTTGGGAGGCTGAGGCATGAGGATTGCTTTAGGTCAGGAGTTCGAGATCATTCTGGGCAATATAGCAAGCAATACTCTCTCTCTACAAAAAAAAGAAAAAAAATTAAAAATTAGCTGGGCATGGTGATGTGTGCCTATAGCTCTAGCTACTCCAGAGGCTGAGGGAGGAGAATCACTTGAGCCCAGGAGTTTGACAATGCAGTGAGTTATGATCATGGCCCTGCAACCCAGTTTGGGTGACAGAATAAAACACTATCTAAAATAATAAAATAAAATATAAAACAAAATAAAAGGAAAATGACGGCAAAGTGATATAATACAAACAACAACCACATTGACATTGGTATGTAATCGTTTTATACAATGTTTTGTTATTAAGTCAGGGTATTCAGGATATCCATACTCCAAGGCTTATCATTTCTTTATATTAGGAAGATTTCAAATATTTTGGGTATTTTGAAATATACAATATATTATTGTTAATGTAGTCACCCTACTGTGCTATTGAACACAACTTATTCCTTATTTCTAACTGCATATTTGTACCCATTAACCAACCTCTCTTCATCTCCCCATCCTCCACTTTTTGCAGCCTGTGATAAATATCATGCTACTCTCTACCTCCATGGTATCATCTTTTTTAGTTACCAAGTATGAGTGAGATGTGATATTTATCCTTCTGTGTCTGACATATTTCACTTAATATAATAACTTCCAGTTCCCTCTCTGTTGCTGTGCATGTGTTGCGATTGAGAGAATCAAAATATCACATATTACCCCATAAATGTGTATAATTATTATGTATAAAAAACTTAATAAATTTTTTACAGATTTTCTTAAACAATAGAGAAGACATCTAATAACTATGAGACAATTTCAAAAGGTGCAACTTGGGTATAATTGAAATACCAGAAGGAGAAGAGAAAACAGAGCAGAACAACTATTTGAAATAATATCAGTTGAGAATTTTCCAAAATTAGTGAAAGGTGCCAATCACAAATCAAGGAAGCTCAGAAATATAAGCAACAAAGAGTCCAGGAAAAAAAAAATCAAATCTTGGCACGTTATATTCAAACTGCAAAAACCGAATTATGAGAGAGATCTCGATGTGTTATTGTCAAATTGTTTTATCTTTATTTCTGGCAGCTTTTGCTTCATGTGTATGCAGCCTCTGTTAGGTGCATACATGTTTATAGTTGTCATTATCTGCCTGATGTATTGACCCTTGGTTGTTATAAAATACTCCTCTTTAGTAACATTTCTTTTCTAACGTCTATTTTGTCTGATGTTGTTATACTCATTCCAGCTCTTTTATGGTTGTTGTTTGTATTGTAACACTTTTTCTGTCCTTTTACTTTTAGTCTGTTTGTATTTGAGAATCTAAAGTGTGTATCCCTCAGATAGCATATAGTTGGATCGTGGTTTTTATCCAACATATATCTGGTGTTGATGAATTGTTCAATCCATTCATATTTAATATGACTATTGTTATGGTTGGATTTACATTTGGCATTTTAAAAGATAGTATTGCTGCATATAAGAATGTTGATTTTTATTTTTTTTTTATGTTCACCACATTGAATATGACACCCCATTACCTTTTGATATTATTTCTAATAAGGTATAGTCTGTCAATCTTTTTAGTTTTTCTCTTGCTACCTTCAAAATTCTCCCTTTCATTTTCAACATTTCGACTCCAATGTGTCTGGGTGTGCACCTCTTTTTATTTATACTACTTGGAGATTGTTAAGCTTATTGAATTTATAGATTAGTTTCCTCATCGAATTGGAAATAATCTGTACAGCAACCGCCCATAACACAAATTTACCTATGTAACAAGCCTACACATGTACCCTCAACTTAAAAGTTTTTTATAAAAGTAAATTTTCTAGCCACTAGTTTATAAATATTTTTGTGCTACCTTTTTTCCTCCTCTGACTCTCATTACATGTATATTTGTGTTCTTAATGATGTCTTACATTTATGTAAGACTCATTTATTTTTCCTTATTCTGTTGTGTTCTTTAGACTATATGATTTTTATCAATTCTGTATTTTAATTCACTGATTTGTCAGCTCTATTCTACTGTTAATCCCCTCTATTGAATTTTAATATTGACTATACTTTTAACTCAAGATTTTTATTCTTGTTAATAATGTCTGTAAGTTTAATTATCTTTCTTATTGAATGAAACACTGTTATCATACCTTCCTTTAATTCTTTAAGTATTGGTTTCATTAGTTATTTTAACATATTTTTATAGCTGCTCTAAAATTTTTTCTAATAAATCAATACTCTGTACTATTTATAGGCAGTTATATATTTTTCATTGATTCATATTTGTACATGTGTAGGTATCCATGTGATATTTCGTTACATATATAAAATGTGTGATTATCAAGTGAGGGTATTTAGCATATCCATCATCATGAGCATTTATCATTTCTTTAATTTTAGGTTCCAAGGTACATGTGCATGTTTGTAATATAGGTGAATTACATGTTGCAGGGGTCTCATGTATAGATTATTTCATCAACCAGGTAATAAGCATAGTACCTGATAGGTAATAAACATAGTACCTGATAGATAGTTCCTTGATCCTCGCCCTCTTCCCACACTCCATCTTCAAGGCCCTGTTGTCTTTGTGTGGCACTTCTTTGTGTTCATGTGTAGTGAAAGTTTAGCTCCCACTCTTAAGTGAACACATGAGGTATTTGGTTTTCTATTCCTGCATTAGTTTGCTTAGGATAATGGCCTCCAGCTCCATCTATGTTGTGCAAAAGACATAAACTCATTCACTTGTAAGACTGAAGAGTACTCCATTATGTGTGTGTGTGTGTGTGTGTGTGTGTGTGTGTCACATTTCCTTTATCCAGTCTATCATTGATGGGCATTTAGGTTGATTCCATGTATTTGCTATTGTGAATAGTGTCGTAAAAACCCATAAACATGCATATTTCTTTATGGTAGAATTATTTATAATCCTTTGGTTGTATACCCAATAATGGGACTGATTGGTTGAATGGTAGTTCTATTTTAAGATCTTTGAGAAATCGCCAAACTGCTTTCCACAGCAGCTGAATGAATTTACATTCCCACCAGCAGAAGACAAGCTTTCCTTTTTCTCTGCAACCTCACCAGCATCTGTTATTTTTTGATATCTCAATAATAACCAATCTGACTGGTATGAGATGGTATATTTTTGTGGCTTTGATTTGCATTTCTTTAATTATTAGTAATGTTGGGCATCTTTTCATATGCTTGTTGGCTGCATGTATGTCTTCCTTTGAAAAGTATCTGTGCCCTTTTCCCACTTTTTAATGGGGTTGCTTTTTTGCTTGTTAAATTGTATAAGACCCCTATAGATTCTGGATACTAGACCTTTGTTGGATACATAGTTTGCAAATATTTTAGCTCATTCTGTATGTTGTCTATTTACTATGTTGATAATTTCTTATGTTGTACACAATTTTTTTTTTAGTTTAATTAGGTCCCATTTGTCAATTTTCATTTTTGTTGTAACTGGTTTCATGAAATCTTTGCCAAGGCCTATGTCCAGAATGGTATTTCCTAGGTTTTCTTCTAGCTTTTTTATAGTCTCATTTTTTACATTTAAATATTTAATCCATCTTGAGTTGATTTTTATATGTGGTATAAGGAAGGAGTGCAGTTTCAATCTTCTGCATATGGCTATTCAATTATCCTGGCACAATTTATTGAATAGGGAGTCTTTTCCCCATTGCATATTTTTGTTGACTTCAGTGAAGATCAGTGATTATAAGTGTGTAGCTTTATTTATTGGTTCTTTATTCTGTTCCATTGATCTACATGTCTGTTTTTGTACCAGTATCCTGCTGTCTTGGTTACTGTATCCTTGTAGTATAAAGATAGGTGATTTGATACCTCCAGGCTTGTTCCTGTTGCTGAGAATTACTTTGGCTATTAAGGCCAACATCTTCAGATACGTTTTTGAAGTTGCTTGCTTTCTCACTCTTGCTTTCAGGGATTCCAGTAAGTCATAGATTTGGTGTTTTTACATAATCTCAAATTCTTGAAGGTTTTGTTCTTTTTTTTTTTTACTCTTTTTTTTAAAAATTCTTGTCTGAGTTTATTAAAAGAACAAATTTTCAAGCTCAGATTCTTGCTTCAGTTTGATCTATTCTGCTGCTAGCAACACTTGAAATGGTGCTAAACTCTTGTAGTGAGTTTTCAGCACTATCAGATCAGTTATCAGATCAGTTTAGTTATTTCTTAAAATGGTTGTTTCACCTTTGAACTCTTGTATCATTTTATTGGGTTCCTTAGATTGCTTGGATTGGGTTTCAACTTTCTCCTGAGTCTCAATGACCTCAATCTCTGTTTTTATCCAGATTCTGAATTCTATATCTGTCATTTCAGCAATTTCAGCCTGGTTAAGAACTATTGCTGGGGAAATAGTACAGTCATTTGGAGGTAATAAGACACTTCAGCTTTTTGAGTTGCCAGAGTTCTTGCACTGGTTGTTTCTCATCTGTGTGGGATGACGTTCCTTTAATCATTGAAGTTGCTGTCCTTTGGTTGGGTTTTATTTATTTATTTATTGCTTTTATTTGATGCCTTTAAGGGTTTGATTACAGTACAATGTAATTTTAGTCAACAGGTTTTATTTCTTGACCATTTTGGGGGCCAAGGCTCAGTTCATCACTCTGGGGCTGGTACTAGGCCTCCAGCTTTGTTCTCTGGCCCCTCAAAGTTAGGAAGCTGTTATGGAAGAGGTCCCTTGGTGTTCTCAGTATACTGTCAGCAACACTCAAATGGGTAGTGCCTATCAAAGTACTTCATCTGGGTGGTATCAGTGGGATTTGTGTTCATGTGGGCATGTCAGCAACAGTGGTGACACAAAGGGATGTGCATGTGTTGGCAGGGGCAAGGTACTGGTGGGGACAGAGCATTGTCATATGTGTAGGGCAGGGCTGTGGCATCTATACACGTATGTTCATGCCAGTGCCAGTGGGAATGGCAGGGTACATGTGTGCTTGCCTACAAGGCAGGGGAGGCAAGGTCTACCTGCACAAATTCACTGGCAGTTAGGAGTAGGGAACCATAGGGAAGTGTGTGCCAGCAAAATTGCCGGGGATGGCCTCAGTGAGCAGAGTCTGTGGATGGGTGGGTGCGTGTCAGTAGGAGCCAGTCTGCTGGAGCTCTCTGACAGTTAGACGTGGTCCATCAGCAAAGGAGCTTTAATGAAAATCCCCAGGAATCATGCTGGTGGGGCATTTGAGTCTGCATTGTAGGCAGGTGCAGCCAGGCTGGGGCTCCAGGAGAGGCTCAGACAGGGGAATTTCAGATAGCCTGGCCCCATTCTACAGCCAAGACCATGCTGTTCTGTCCAGGTCAGGCAGTCACCAAAGGCCAATGCCACCTAGAGTAGCATGGCAAGCCTTAGGGGATGGGCACCTGTGGCTGTGCTCCACTGCAGCCATTCCTGCACCAAACCCTCTGGACTCCACAAAGCCTGGAGTCTTGTCCATGCCACCACTCTAAACAGCTTTCCCTGCCACTTAACATGTCCATGGGGGGGTCATGGGGTCTCCTGCAGCTAGGATTCTGGAGGTAGTGAAGCTTCAGCAGCAGCTGCCTCAGGAGACAGGCAGGAAGTCATGGCCCCTTCTCCAGATAGGTCTGTGTGCCATAGGCACCATACCAGGAAAGTTCACCATGGGAGGCTGGCATGTATGCCACCACTTCTGCCCCGGTAGGTCATGTGGACCAGACCTTGGGGCTCTCCTCACCTCCCCAGAGTGTCCCTCGGCCACCTAGGTGTCCTGCAGCACTGCCAGCCCTAAATATCTCTCTAGTGCCTGCCTTTTTCTGTGTATGTGTCACACTTTACTTTTTCTTTGCATGTTTTATATTTTTTTGTTGAAAATTTGACATTTTAGATATTTTATTATTGCAACTTTGGGTACTGACCCATTCCAGAAGTGGCTGTGATTGTTGCTGGTTTTTTGCTTGCTAGTTTGTTTAGTGTCCTTTTGTTTACTCTACTTCCCACTCAGTGTGTAGCATCTGAGTTATTTTTCCCTCTATTTTTGTCTTTCAACCTGACTATCTGAGGGGTCACCCCTGTGTGGATATAAGGCACTAACTTCTCAAAGATTACACTTAGGCTCCTTTCACTAGACACATGTTCACTCTCTACCATGAAATATTTGTGTGGCTTGAAAGTTACTATCTTAGTTCAAGGAGTTTATGGTTTTATGTCCCATTCATCCTGGCACTAGTAGTTTGGAGGTTCCCTCTAATGGTAACTCTGGATAGAGTGCAGCCTTGGGCATATACTCAGTCTTCCATACAATCATGATAACTGTGATATTATTTTTAAGCCTGTATGTTTAGGAGACACCCCTGAATTAGAGTAGCTGATTGTTCAGTCAGTGTCTTGTCAAAGGTTTTATTTAAGCACCTTGTGCCAAAAAGACTTCTTCCCTGGATAAATTGGACTGTTTATGTCTCTGCCCCATGCCTTTCTCTGATTGCTTCTGAGTAGTTGTAGAATAATGTATATGCACAGGCTTCATAAACATTAGGGTTGACTATGATCCTATGAAGGTTCCACTTTGGCTATTTATTTCCCTGTTAATCACTGTTAAACTTTTTTCTGGCTGTTCTGCTCTTTTGTTTATATCAGAAATATCATCCATAGTTCAGCAATGTCTTCATTGTTTTCAACAACACACTTAGGCATGAGTTCTCCACTCACTGTTCCAAATAACATCTACCCCCTCATGCATAATCGAGAAGCTCTTTACTCTTAAAGCTTGATTATTCCTAGACAGAACCCTTGTGTCATTGCACTGAAGCTGCTGGTGAGAACCCACTTTCCCAGAGTAATATCCCTATTCTGAGAATGGGCATTGGCAGAATGGAATGTCAGCTCTGGTTCTGTCAGATTGCCCCTCCAGACATGGAACCTCCACTCTATCAGCAAGGTAGTAGCTAGATAGTTGGGGCTGGGATCCTTTACCTGCAGTACGTAAGGTAGAGCTTTCACCCTATGAGTGTAGATAGTGTGTGAGAAGAGAGACCAATTCTTCTGCATACCTGGAGTAAAGTTTCCACACCTCAGAAACAAGAGGAATGAGAAACACCAGCAGCCTTCACATCCTGGGATGAAAATATATCCCCAGACAGCTGGGTGAAAGGGATCTACCATATTCTTTTTTGCGCATGCCTAGGGTAGAACTTAAGTAACAAATAACTGGGAATGGATGGGTAATCAACCAAATTGTGGCTCAAATGCCTCAAACTCTCACTGTTCTGACCAAAACATTAAATTCTCCTTAACAAATGTGTCTCCTAATGCTCTATGGTTTTAGGAAAATCTCCAGAGACTTCAAAATCTTTTTTCTTTTGTAATTTTCTCTGGTTCAGTTGCTTTACTAAGGAGGGAGTCTAACATGCTCCTTATTCCATCATTTCAGAAGCTCCATCTTCAGTGTTGATTTCATATGTTTTATGCCTATAGTTTCTAGTCCAGTATCTTCCAGCTTGATGTTTGATTATCTCCTCGTTTGTTATTGCTAAAAGAATGAATGAATGAAGTTCCTGGGAAAATGGTTGGGAAGCTCTCCAGTGTAATGTTTCTGTGTCCTGCACAGTTACTCTTTCTCCTCATGCCTTGACTCAAATTTGGGAAGATGGTCTTGTGTCTTTACCTTCCCCCACATCAATGGTAGCACCATTTCTTTCTTTTCTTTAATTCTTTTTTTTTTTACATGTTGCAGAAAGATGTTTGATTATTGAAATTGTTTTGAATTATTCCAAACTTTATTATACGTATTTGATATTTTAGCTTGTTTCAGATTTTTTCCACAAATTTCCATAAAATAATCAGCTATTGTGGGGGAAGTCGGAAATATTTGCAAATTCATTCTTTTACCTTTTCCTGTTTCTCTGGAGAGGTCTGGGTTTTGCTCTCAGCATTGCACTTGCTAGCTGTGAAGAGAAACTTGGTGAAGCTCTGTCTTCTCTGTAAAATGGGGTTAAGGTTCTCCCTACTTCCTGTAATGGAAAATCTGGAGAAATCAAATCAGATTATGCATGTAAAATCACTTTTAAACTGTAAAACCCTAGCTAAATACGTAAAGTTGTTAAAATTAGTTTCCTAACAATTGAGTAAAAGGATTCCATAGAACTCTGCAGGGTCAAGAGACAAGGCTGATGGTCCAAAGATATGTCGGAGCCCAATATCCCATAAAGAGAAATAAAGTCCTGAAAGGAATGTGAATTTTCAAAAGCAGTGGGAGGTCGGTGAGAAGGTGAACAAAGGTACTGTTTCTTTCTAGCATATAGAAGATAGGCTTTATGCATCCTCCCTCCTTTTTGCAACATTGTATATTCAGTGTCTGAGGACACTTAATCTAAAAATTTCATTCATAAATCTACAGGCAAATCAGGTTTTAATAATCTATCATGCCACCCCAGAAGTTTTAATGTGGGTCTGAAGATTTACTGTGGCACTGGACCATATATCTGGTGATTTCCCATCTGTATTACTTTCTGGTAAAACAAAACAAACAAAATCAAATTATTTTCTCCCTAACAGCCCTAAGATTTTTGGAAGAATGCAGCTGATGTCTCTTGGAATCATCTTTACTATTGGCTTTAAAAATATCAAAGAATACTATTGCCATTCCTTAAGTCATGGTTCTGGGTTTATGCTCTCAGCCTATACCTAGATTGAATACAGTGAACTTGTTTCTGATAAATACCATCAGAATCTACCCTCTTGTGAACTGGACATTTCTTCTTTTAATGCAGCCTAAAATGGCAGCAGATGGGCTGTGGTATTAAGCATTGTCAGATGTTTGTGGCTTATGTTCTGAAAGTCATCACTGTAATATACACATTTCTAAATAAAAATGCATCTATAAGAGTTTGAGCTGCAGTTCTAATAGGTCACAGTTCCCATAAACCCTTAGAGCTCTTGCCCAATATCATAGTCAGTTATGACAAGTGAGTGCCTGGTGTATGCTCTGGGTCTGAGAAAACACCTTTGCTTTTTCTTTTATTGAACAGTGATTATTTCTTAACTTATAATTGCTAAAATTTTCTCCTTTTATTTTCCTTTATCCACAGAATCTCAGTTGAATTCTATTTTATATAAGCTAATATGCTTCTTTTTATATCTGTTACTTTATATTCCTCTAAAGGGTGTCTGAAAGGGCTCGTAGGACATATGTGCTTGGAAAAAATAGACTTACTCATATTTCAGGTAACAATTTCCCTAGCTTTATCCAAAGTGAAAACACATGAGAAACTTACTGATTTCACATGGTTATAATTTACATAAATGTTGATACCCAGGAAACTGAGACAGAGAGGGGGGCATTTTAGTTAACTAGTGATGATATGGGCCTTGCCCAATCATTGTCAGGGAGTCCAAATTTAAACTCACTAAATGAAATGAACACACATGAAGGGGGTGGAGTGCCAGCAGCAAACTGTTTATTTCCACGGGTGTTTATGTTTGTCTCTCATACGATTCATGATTACCATCACTTTGTTATTTCTCATTTTGTTGACATGGAAAATATTATTTTGATACCAAAGTCAAAGAGAACAACTGTTTATGTAATCATAAACTTTTGCTTCAGAAGCATGCGTGGCTTTTTTAAACTTTATCCAGGATGAAAATAATATTTGTAGTGACCAATTTGACTACTAAGCTATTAATCAAATGAGAAGGATTCAGAAGAACTGATTTTAATTCTGGTCTGCTACCAACATACTGTGAATGTGTTTCAACGTCTGAATACCTGAATGCTTTCAAATATAGAATGGCAGTGTCAAAGTCTGCTTTTCCTGCCTCCCAACTTTTCTGATTGCAAATGAAATGTGAATTTGTTATGATATGTGAATATTTTTAAAAAGAACTTCATGAGAACTGAAAATATAAAGCAAGCAGTAAAAACAATAAATATATTTTCAACAGAATATAATGCAAATACAAATACTATGTTCTTCATTTAAGCCAAAATGTAGATAAAATGTCTCCTTTTGTTATTAACAAGGTAGGCCTAGAATATATGCAATCTCCAGTTGCACCATCTACACACATTGTTATTTAAGGAATTTTATTTTGTACCAACTACAACCACATTGTAAGTGTGGTTATATACAGCTTATATATATACATATATATACTTACATTTAAATATATATATACACACACACTTAACAATGTGGTTGTAGTTGGTACAAAATATACTTACATTTAAATATATATATACACATACACATATACACTTAAGTGTATATATACATACACACTTAAATATAAGTATATATGTATATATGTGAGCCTATTGTGTGTGTGTGTGTGTGTGTGTGTATGGGGGGGGCTCATGATTCTGCACGCTATACAAGCATGGTGCTGGCATCTTCTAGGGAGGCCTCAGGGAGACTTTACTCATAACAGAAGGTAAAGCAGAGGCAGGCATGTCAGATGGTGACAGATGGAGCAAGAGGAGTGGTGGTGGGAAGATACTACATACTTTTAAACAACCATATATGGTGAGAACACACGATCTTCAGGACAGCACCAAGCCGTTGGGATCTTCCCCCATGACCGAAACACTTCTCACCAGGCCCCACCTCAAACAAGGGGGATTACAATTCAACATGAGATTTAGAGGGGATAAAATTCTAACTATAATAATTCTATTCAGTATAAAAATAATAAATATATAAATGTTATATATAATTAAAAGTGCTTTTAAACATTTTCTTGGAAAAACTCTTAAAATCTAAAACTCAATACTTCATTAATGTAGAATAATTCAAAATTTGTCAGAAATAACCAGAACATATTAAGAATCTGTGTGTGCGTATGTGTTTAATTAAATAATTTTATTCTTCACAAATAATGGTATACTTGGAATTCTTTGAGATTTGTTCAG
>NW_022436957.1:32387555-32387777 GCF_009761245.1 Sapajus apella
AACAGTCAGTAACTTTACTGACTTCTTCAGGCAACTGCACGGAGCTTTAATTCATTAAAAGCTCCTGGAATGCCATCAAGTGGAAGGAAAGCCAGTGCAGGTAAATACACATTTTCTTTTTCTTTCTTTCTTTCTTTCTTTCTTTCTTTCTCTTTCTTTCTTTCTTTCTTTCTTTCTTTCTTTCTTTTCTTTCTTTTCTTTTCTTTCTTTCTTTCTTTCTTT
>NW_022436957.1:32387877-32482629 GCF_009761245.1 Sapajus apella
TTCCTTCCTTCCTTCCTTCCTTCCTTCCTTCCTTTCTTTCTTTCTTTTTCTTTCTTTCTTTCTTTCTTTCTTTTTCTTTCTTTCTTTCTTTCTTTCTTTTTTTTTTTTTTAATGAATTCTTTTTATTGCAAACAAACATCTAAATTAATTTCTCCACCCACTTTCTTTAGAAAGAAAAAGAAATCAGCAGGCTAAGGAGATACCCATTCAAGAACTGACATGATTAAAAATTAAGATATAAATGGGTGACTCACAATTTCATTAGCTTACAAAGACAGTGGAGTTAACTACTACAAGCACACTAGTTATACGGTATTTTGTGAGAGAAGGGCATACAGACATGGCTAACTTCATATAGATCCCATTAGACAACTGGATTTACAACAAGTTTTTAAAATAAGAAATGGGCAAAGCCAGCTTTCTTTTCAGAATCAAAATGCAGAACAAATGGAAAAATTATGGTATTTAACCTTCACAAGTTTGAGCCTCCACAAATAATGCAACCAAGTTTTACATTTTTAACAGCCCTTCTACATACACTCCATCTTCTCTCTTAATTCCAAGTTTTAATTTGCAATCCCAACTATACCAATTCCATTGTTATTTTTAAAAAGTCTTCCCAGTTATTGTCAAACTATTTTCAAACTGAAGTTTTCTTCATTGCCTTACCTCATGGCCAATTGATTCATCTTAATTTTCTGTCAAATACATTGGGGTGAATGGAAAAAAACAAACTATTGGAAACACCTTGAAATTTATTTTTAGAAACCTTAATTACACCTAATTCCAAATCTGTCATTATGGTTTGGGGATTCATCTGAAATTCATTTTCTTCAGCATAAAGACAGTAAGAGAAGGCCAAGGTGTGTGGATTTGAGGTCAGGAGTGTGAGACCAGCCTGGCCAACATGGTGCAACCAATTTGTGATTGTGATTTTTCAGGATTTTAGATGTTAGGAATTGTAGACTTTAGGAATTTAGACTTTAAGGATACCGATCTTTCAGGATTTTAACATTGTGGATTTTGGAATCTGGGATTGTGTTTTTTGGGATAATAATCCAAACTCAAAGGATCATCTTGTCATCCACCTTCCTTGTCATTTAACAGATGATGTTAGTCAGACGTCAAACTATCTCAAAATTGGGCTTAGAATTTAAGTCTCTAGACTCCAAATTTAGGTAGTGCCCCATCCTACCCCCTCTGCCTTCTTGTTGAGCCATTTGAAAAGAGGCCCCGGGAGTGGTGATCATGGTAGTAAAAGATAAAGTCATGGCATGTCCATAAGGAGTAAGGGTAAAAGGGCATGACAAGGCATACTCTAAATACCTGAATTGTATCTGGGGCTACACCCCTGGGATGTAGAGAGATGCTATCTTCCTACAGAGAATACATATGCAGAGTTTATGCTTCCTCTCTCTAGATTAAACTCAAATTCTAACTTTCATTGGGCACTTTGGAACTGAATCTACCAAACAAAATCATATTCCCATAGAATTTATTGCTTGAAACATTGTTATAAAGATCAAGGGAGATAATGCATATTGAAATGCTTTGTAGAGGGTGACATATTATAGTATTATTGAGAATCCTCAGTTAAATATGAGAATTCTTGCCTCCTAGACATGATATCTGTTTTGACATGAAAAGAAACATGAAAAAGATGCTACCACCTTAACTTGTGGTTAATATTTCTGAACTTTATTCACATGATTAAAATTGAAGGGGCTCTATGAAGAAAGAGTAAATCAACTTAAATTGGCATCAGAATTTTGGCTTCAGTGTCTATTTTCATGATGGTTTATACATCATGCTCATAGTCTATAGTAGTCAAATTTCCCTTATATAACAAAGTAAGGATATGGTGATCTCAATCGATTCTGAAAGGGTCCATCTAGCAAAAAGAGACACAGTCTTTCTGGTTGTTGAATTCCAAGAACATAACTAGAACCTCTGAGTTGTCAAATGTTGGGGTGATTTCATCATTTTGCAGATTTTTGACAATTGTCCAGTGAAAAAGCTTTAAAAATATGAAGATTTACTGAGTAATATTTTTCAGAGGAATCACTTGACTCATAAATGGTAGTGAGCATTAAGAAAGAATAAAAACAGGAGATGTTTTCTGAATCTATACTGTAAAAGTAGCACAGGAGCACTTTGAAACTCATCTTCACAAGGAGCATGCAACTTCCAAATCCTAATACAAATGCCAGGATCACTCAGTTCAATAAAACTCACCAGCAGTCAGGCATGTACTTTTCCAACTCAATTGACAGTACCAAACAATTTAGAGAAACTGCCCGAACAGTGAAGAATGAAGCCCCTGGTTCACTGAAGTTCAACTGTTCCTTTAGAGTGTCACAAAGAAATATGGGCTTTAGAAGCAGCCAAATTGTTATGCCCAACTGTCCCTGAGGAAATTCTGCCAGTCTGTATTCATTAAGCAGTGAGTGGATGCAGAATCATCTGCAATGTGCTCTCAGGGAACAGATTTCTTATATAAAATCAAAGTTCTTTCTTTCAGGAATCTGCCGCTACCCACAGAAATACCCAGTGCCATTCTTCAGAGAGATCTCCCTTAGATAGTTTACAGAGAAAATACAGTATATCCACTTATGCTCAGCTACTACAAGCAACTGAAAAACAAACACACTCACTAAGACCCATGTGGACGAATCTGTTTGTACATATACAAAATCTGAAGCAATATCGTGTTTGAAAGAAAGCTGACAGAAATGTCAAGGTACTTCTCACTTAACACAGAAAAAACATAAAGCACAATTTACTTTTTTTATAAGACCACCAAACTGCAACACTGATTCTAACTTGAATAAGGAAGGGGAACAGTTTAGTTCAAGATGGACTTGTAGAGAAATCAGTTTTCATTTAACCTGTGGAGCTGTTATGTTCAAAGGCTGCATTAGAGCTCCCTGAATTAGGCAGTAGGCACCAGTCATTGGAATATAGGCCTTAGTTATAAGTTAAGAAAATATTTGCCTTTGTAGCAACAACCATCAAGTGACTTTTACGGGCCATTAGAGAAAGCCTATCAGAGACCATTTGGCCATTTCGCCACTGACCATATATGGTAATCCTTTGTCATTTTTAGAAAGACTAAGTCAGGAACTTAGAAACAGCCCACTGCTCTGCCAAATTCTTCTTCCCAGGAGCTTAACACCATCATAATGTCTCTGATCTCAGAGACCCGAGTAGAAATCAAGAAGAATGTTAAATCTTGAGAATGTTAAATCTCAAGAAGCAATTCATAAAGAGCTTACTCTACAGACGTTTAAGCCAGAAAATGCTGTTGTCTATAGCCCTGCTGTGCCACATTTACTTTTTTCATTGGCAATAAAACTGTGAAAGGGCTGTGTGGACACTGGCTGCATCTTTTCTCAGCCTGCCTTATGGATGAGACTCCCTGTATATATGTCTGTTATTGCATTTGGAAAGTGGCACCATGACTGTTTATAAAGACTGGACCTAAAGCTGGATAAAGTCCTAGAAGATTGTGTTAACCATTCTCCCTTAGTTGCTGAATGGATCATTTGTTGGTGAGGGAGTGTGTGTAAGGCAACAACTAAAAAGGTCTGGGAGCTCAGGGAAATGGCTGACAATCAACTTGTACTCCAACACCTAGATATATTCATACAGTTTGCCCATCTCTTAGGTATTTGAAATCCAGCATTCTAGAGGGACAACTTTGATAACAACACATAGCTGTGCCCATCAATAAAGTTTTGGTCCAGGTGAAGAGCATATACACTAATTAGAATACAGAGGACCTGCCCAGCAACTTGCAGACTGTGTTTAGCACTCTCTTTATTCTCTCAAAGCCTTGGCTCTTAGTGACATAGGGATGATGATACCTACCTTGCAAGGGTGTGATGAGAATCAACCAGGACAATGCCGTTTATTTGGATGAAACAGAATAATGCTCATCATTGTGGTTACAATGTAGAAGTTTTGTCGTAATTGCTGGAATATAATGATACACTAGAGAATATAAGGTACACTAGGCAAGATCTCATCCAATTTCATCATTCTACAAATAAGAACCTTTGAGTGCAGGGATGTTTATAATTTCCAGTGGTTGCCCAACAGATTAATCAAGAGAGGAAAGCAGGTTTCCTGTCTCTCAGTGGAACATCCTTAACCCTACATTATATCACTTTTATCCTTTTACAAAGAATTTACCATAATTTATCCCTGTGGCACATTAACAAGTTTTGCACTCGTGTTAATAACTTTTTTTTTGCTGTAGAACACATAGTAGTGAATAAGTAAACAAAATAAAGTTTTATGCATAAAGGGTAAGACTTATAGGGATGTGCTTAATGAAAGGACTTGGGCTATGAGATGTGAAATTCCAACTAAAATAGCACACTCTTAAATACAGACTATAACCCATTCTTTCAAGAATGTCCTATCAAAATGGTTATTTTCAATTTCTTGTCCTACTAAATATTTCCCAATTAGTTTTGACTAGCTTGAGTCTCCAAAAGCTCTGGTAAGGGAATATATTTTGACAGAACACATATGATCTTCCCTGGAAATTGCTGCCACTAGGTAGTCTGTGAATCTGCCTTCCTCTATCTGGCAGCTCCATGATGATGTTTGTAAATAGCAATGTTAAGTAAATAGCCATAGCATGAAGAGTTCTTTCACCAGATTAATACCATTCCTGACAGCTGGGGACGGCAAACTCGCATTTAAAGAAAACTCCCAAATATGTCACACTACTCCCTGCCTTTCATTTATTTATTCTTAGTCAAAACAATGTCTTTGTCTTTGGAGAACACAAAAGGAAACAAGCATCAGGCCTGGATTTTAGTCCCCTGCCCCACATCTCCTTACCTTCCCATCTATAAATGTGCAGTTTCAGTGATGAAAATTATCTTTGTGAGTGTGTGTGTGTGTGTGTCTGTGTGTGTGTGATATTTTTCCCTATGCACAAACTCTCAATAGTTGCTAAGCCAGCAGAACATGTTCTATCTTTCTCAAAGCAGAAAAAATAGTTACATTCTGCCAGAAAATAACTGTTTATCAAGGAATTCTTCCAGGAGCACTAACCTTTGTTTAATATGTTGTTGATTTTCTAAACTGTTAAGTATGGCTTATAGTAGTGAAAACCTACATTATACCACTCATTACATCAGCTAATACCTAGTTTATTAGAACACTAACATTTACTACTGGCAGTTAACTGACAAATTGCATGTGTATGTGATTTATAATGAGAGATTTGAAAGTGAAGGTTAGTTAAGTATTTTTCAATGGCATGAGGGAATGCTACAGTGAATCCTAGACTCTTCTTGTCCTTCACTTTTCTTCTTAGAAGAAATGGACCAGTACATATGCAAGTATGAAGCCCGTCCTCTTTGAGCTTTGTGAACTAATCTACGGTTAGCCATTGGAAAGCATGTGCATAGTTAATTAAACATTACTTCTAATAAAAGATGTGTATGTGTGTGTGCAGATGGAGAACTTGTGAATAGAATAAGGCAAAGTGTTCTTAACAATGTGAAAACATTGTGTTGCTCCATCATTGGTGCAAGGTAAGATTCATGTTTATTCCGTTACAGGGAGTATATTAGTGTGGTAGGACTGCCAAAACAAAAATGCCACAGACTGGATAATTTAAATAACAGAAATATATTTTCTCACAATTCTGGGGCTAGAAATCCAAGGTCGAGGTGTCAGTAGGTTTTGTGTCTGGTGAGGCCTTTTCTCCTGGCTTGTAAACTGCCATCTTTTCACTATGTTCTTACATGGCCTTAGATCTTGCAAGTCTTTGGCCTTTATTTTACTTTTGAAATTTTTTGTTTTACTAAAGTATTGTACATACATTTGAGATGTGCTGATATAATATGCACCATTTAAATCTTGACCAAGTTATAATTAATAAAATGATCTTTAAGATTGTCGGGTTTTTGAAATATCATAAGAATCTATCAATGTATGATCATTTATGTAAATAATTTTCTTCATTCAACACACACTTGCTATTTCCAACTACTGACCTATTATTTCTATCATAGAATTGTTGCCATACAGTACTCAGGAAAACCAAAAATCTATCTTTTTATAAATTGAACATAAAAAAGACTACTGAATGTGGCAAAGCCATACTAATGTATACAGATGTACATATACTTATGCATCAAAAATTTTTATTGTATATGTCCTTCAAAGGCAAATATTTTAGTAGGCCATCCCATCAACTGACTGGAACTTAAAGTGTTTGATGATGACAGTGCTTTTTGACAAAAATAAGTTGTATATTACTAAAGTTCAGATTAATATTTTACAAGGTACTTTATAATTTTAAAAAATATTTTTACTTCTGGGGTACATGTGCAGAATGCGCAGTTTTGTTACATAGGTATACATGTGCCATGGTGGTTTGCTGCATCCATCACCCTGTCATCTACATTAGTTATTTCTGCTAATGCTATCACTTCCCTATCCCCCCAACCCCTGCTATCCCTCCCCTAGCACTCTACCCCCTGGCAGGCCCCAGTGTGTGATGTTCCCCTCCCTGAGTCCATGGGTTCTCATTGCTCAACACTCATTTATGAGTGAGAACATGTGGTGTTTGGTTTTCTATTCTTGTGTCAGCTTGCTGAGAATGATGGTTTCCAGCTTCATCCATGTCCCTGAAAAGGACACGAATTCATCCTTTTTGTAGTTGCATAGTATTCCATGGTGTATATGTGCTACATTTTCTTTATCCAGTCTATGACTGATGGGCATTTGGGTTGGTTCCAAGTCTTTGCTATTGTGAACAGTGCTGCAATAAACATACCTGTGCATGTGTCTTTATAATAGAACAGTTTATAATCCTGTGGGAATATACCAAGTAATGGGATTGCTGGGTCAAATGGTATTTTTATTTCTAGAACCTTGAGGAATTGCCACACAGTCTTCCACAATGGTTGCACTAATTTGCACTCCCTCCAACAGTGTAAAACTATTCCTATTTCTCCACATCTTTTCCAGCATCTGTTGTCTCCTGATTTTTTAATGATCACCATTCTGTCATGAGATGGTATCTTAATATAGTTTTGATTTGCATTTCTCTGATGACCAGTGATGATGAGCTTTTTTTCATATGTTCATTGGCTGCATAAATGTCTTCTTTTGAGAACTGTCTGCTCATATCCTTTGCCCACTTTTTGATGGGGTTGTTTTTTTCTTGTAAATTTGTTTCAGTTCTTTGTAGATTCTGGATATTAGCCCTTTGTCAGATGGGTAGCTTGCAAAAATGTTTTTCCCATTCTTTTGGTTGCCAGTTCACTCTAATGATAGTTTCTTTTGCTGGGCAGAAGCTCTTAAGTTTAATTAGATCCTATTTGTCTATTTTGGCTTTTGTTGCCATTGCTTTTGGTGTTGTAGTCATGAAGTCCTTGTCCATGCCTATGTTCTGAATGGTATTCCCTAGGTTTTCTTCTAGGGTTTTTACAGTGTTAGGTCTTATGTTTAAATCTTTAATCCATCTGGAGTTAACTTTTGTATAAGGTGTAAGGAAGGCATCCAGTTTCAGCTTTCTCAATATGGCTAGCCAGTTTACCCAACACCATTTATTAAATAGGGAATCCTTTCCTCATTGCTTGTTTGTGTCAGGTTTGTCCAAGACCAGCTGGGTGTAGATGCATGGCATTACTTCTGAGGCCTCTGTTCTGTTCCATTGGTCTATATCTCTGTTTTGGGACCAATACAATGCTGTTTTGATTACTGTAGCTTTGTAGTATAGTTTGAAGTCAGGTAGCATGAAGCCTCCAGCTTTGTTATTTTTGTTTTGGATTGTCCTGGCTCTGCTGGCTCTTTTTTGGTTCCATATGAAATTTGAGGTGTTTTTTCCCAATTCTGTGAAGAAAGTCAATGGTAGCTTGATGGGGATAGCATTGGATCTATAAATTACTTTGGGAAGTATAGCCATTTTCACAATATTGATTATTCCTAACCATGAGCATGGAATGTTTTTCCACCTGTTTATGTTCTCTCTTATTTCTTTGCACAGTGATTGGTAGTTCTCCTTGAAGAGGTCCTTCAAATCCCTTGTTAGTTGTATTCCTAGGTATTTTATTCTCTTTGTAGCAATTGTGAATGGGAATTCACTCATGATTTGGCTGTTTGTTATCGGTGTATAGGAATGCTTGTGATTTTTTTTGCATTGATTTTGTATACTGAGACTTTGCTGAAGTTGCTTATTGGCTTAAGGAGTTTTTGGGCTGAGATGATGGGGTCTTCTAAATATACAATCATGCCATCTGTTATGCCAACATGACTTTCTCTTTTCCTAATTGAATACCCTTTATTTCTTTCTCATGCCGATTGCCCTAGCCAGAACTTCCAATACTATGTTGAATAGGAGTGGTGAGAGAGGACATCCTTGTCTTGTACCAGTTTTCAAAGTGAATGCTTCCAGTTTTAGCCCATTCAGTATGACATTGGCTATGGGTTTGTCATAAATAGGTCTCATCATTTTGAGATATGTTCCATCTATTCCTAGTTTATTGAGAGTTTTTAGCATAAAGGGCTGTTGAATTTTGTCAAAGATCTTCTTTGCATCCATTAGGATAAACATGTGGTTTTTTGTCTTGGGTTCTGTTTATGTGATGGATTACATTTATTGATTTGCATATGTGGAACCAGCCTTGGATCCCAGAGATGAAGCTGACTTGATCGTGATGCATAAGCTTTTTGAAATGCTGTTGGATTTGGTTTACCAATATTTCATTGAGGATATTTGCATCAATTTTCATCATGTACATTGGCCTGAAATTTTCTTTTTTAGTTATGTCTCTGCCAGGTTTTGGTAACAGGATGATGATGGTCTCATAAAATGAGTTAGGGAAGATGTCCTCTTTTTCTATTGTTTGTAATAATGTCAGAAGGAATGATATCAGCTTCTCTTTGTATCTCTGGTAGAATTTGGCTGTGAATCCATCTGGTCCTGGACTTTTTTGTTTGGTAGGCTATTAATTGCTGCCTCAATTCAAGAATTCAACTTCTTCCTGGTTTAGTCTTGGGAGGGTGTAAGTATCCAGGAATTAAACTGGAAAATCTAGAAGAAATGGATTATTTGCATAGAGGTGTTTATAATATTCTCTGATGGTAGTTTGTATTTCTGTGGGATCAGTGGTGATATCCCCTTTATCATTTTTTATTGCATCTATTTGATTCTTCTTTCTTTTCTTCTTTATTAGTCTGGTTAGCAGTCTATCTATTTTGTTGATCTTTTCAATAAACCAGCTCCTGAATTCACGGATTTTCTGAAAGGCTTTTTTGTCTCCATCTTCTTCAGTTCTGCTCTGATCTTAGTTATTTCTTGTCTTCTACTAGCTTTTAAATTTGTTTGATCTTGCTCTTCTAGTTTTTTTTAATTGTGACATTAGAGTGTCAATTTTTTATCTTTCCTAATTTATCCTGTGGATATTTAGTGCTATAAATTTCCCTCTACACACTGCTTCAAATGTGTCCCAGAGATTTTGGTACATTGTGCCTTCACTTTCATTGGTTTCAAATAACATCTTTATTCCTGCTTCATTTCATTCTTTATCCAGTAGTCATTCAGGCACACGTTTTGCAGTTTCCATGTAGTTGTCCAGTTTTGAGTAAGTTTCTTAATCCTGAGTTCTCATTTGTTTGCACTGTGGTCTGAGAGAATGTTATGATTTACGTTCTTTTGCATTTGTCGAGGAGTGTTTTACTTCTAATTATGTGGCTGATTTTAGAATAAGTTTGATGTGGTGCTGAGAAGAATGTATATTCTGTGGATTTGGGGTGGAGAGTTCTGTAGATGTCTATTAGGTCCATTTGGTCCAGATCTGAGTTCAAGTCCTGGATATCCTTGTTAATTTTCCATCTGGTTGATCTAATATTGACAGTGCAGTGTTAAAGTCTCCCACTATTATTGTGTTGGAGTCTCATTCTCTTTGTAGGTCATTAAGAACTTTCTTTATGTATCTGGGTACTCCTGTATTGTGTGCATATATATTTAGGATAGTTAGTTCTTCTTGTTGCATTGTTCCCTTTACCATTGTGTGATGCCTTTCTTTGTCTCTTTTGATCTTTGTTGGTTTAAAGCCTGTTTTATCAGAGACTAGAATTGCAAACTCTGCTTTTTTTGCTTTCCATTTGCTTAGTAAATCTTCCTCCATCTCTTTATTTTGAGCCTATGTGTGTCTTTGCACGAGATGGGTCTCCTGAATACAGCACACCAATAGGTCTTGACTCTTTATCCAGTTTGCCAGTCTGTGTCTTTTAATTGGGGCATTTGGCCCATTTACATTTAAGGTTAATATTGCTATGGGTGAATTTGATTCTGTAATTATGATGCTAGTTAGTTATTTTGCATGTTAGTTGATGCAGTTTCTTCATAGTGTCGATGGTCTTTACGATTTGGTATGTTTTTGCAGTGGCTGGTACTGGTTATTCCTTTCCATGTTTAGTGCTTTCTTCAGAAGGTCTTGTAAGGGAGGCCTAGTGGTGACAAAATCTTTCAGCAGTTGCTTGTCTGTAAAGGTATTTATTTCTCTTTTGTTGATGAATCATAGGTTAGCTGAGTATGAAATTCTGGGTTAAATTTTTTTTTTTTTTAGGATGTTGAATATTGGCCTGTACTCTCTTCTGGCTTGTAGAGTTTCTGCCAAGAGATCTGCTGTGAGCCTGAGGGGCTTTCTTTGTGGGTACCACAACCTTTCTCTCTGGTTTCCCTTACCATTTTTTTCCTTCATTTCAACCCTGTTGAATATGACAATTACGTGTCTTGGGGTTGCTCTTCTCAAGGAGAATCTTTGTGGTGTTCTCTGTACTTCCTGAATTTGAATGTTGGCGTGCCTTGCTAGGTTGGGGAAGTTCTCCTGGATAATATCCTGAAGAGTGCTTTCCAAATTGGTTTCATTCTCCCCATTACTTTCAGGCACACTGATCAAACAGAGATTTGGCCTTTTCACATAATCTCCTATTTCTTGGAGGCTTTGTGCATTTCTTTTCACTTTTTGTTCTTTAATCTTGTTTTCTCACTTTATTTCATTGAGTTGATCTTCAGTCTCTGATATCTTCCACTTGGTTGATTCAGCTATTGAAACTTGTGTATGCTTCACAAAGTTCTTGTGCTGTGCTTACAGCTCCATCAGGTCATTTATGTTCTTCTCTACATTGGTTATTCTAGTTAGCATTTCATCTAACCCTTTTTCAAGGTTCTTAGCTTCCTTGCATTGGGTTAGAATATGTACCTTTAGCTTGGAGAAGTTTGTTACTATCCACCTTCTGAAGTCTGTTTCTGTCAGTTCATCAAACTCATTCCCCATCTAGTTTTATTCCCTTGCTGGTGGGGAGTTGTAATCCCTTGGAGGAGAAGAGGTGTTCTTGTTTTTTGAATTTTCAGCCTTTTTGCACTGGTTTCTTCCCATCTTCATGGGTTTATCTACCATTGGTCTTTGAAGTTGGTGACCTCTGTATGTGGTCTCTGAGTAGATGTCCTTTTTGTTGATGTTTAAACTATTTATTTCTGTTTGTTAGTTTTCCTTCCAAACAGTCAGGTGCCTCTGCTGCAGGTCTGCTGGAGTTTGCTGGAGGTCCACTCCAGACAGTGCTTGCCTGGGAATCACCTGCAGAACAGCAAAGATTGCTGCCTGTTTATTCCTCTGGTAGCTTCATCCCAGAGGGCTACCCACCAGATGCCAGCCAGAGCTCTCCTGTAAGCGGTCTCTGTCAGCCTGTACTGGGAGGTGTCTCCCAGTCAGGAAACATGGGGGTTACAGAGCCACTTGAGGAGGCAGTCTGTCCCTTATCAGAGCTCAAACACCATGCTGGGAGACCCACTGCTCTCTTCAGAGCTGTCAGGCAGGGATGTTTAAGTCTGCTGAAGTTGTACCCACAACCACCCCTTTTTCCAAGTACTCTGTACCAGGAAGATTGGGGCATTATTTGTAAGTCCCTGATGGGCTGCTACCTTTTTTGAGAGATGCCCTGCCCAGTGACAAGGCAGCCTAGTGACACAGTTTGTCTACAGAGGCACTGCTGACCTGCTGTGGGCACCACACCATCGCTATGTAAACTTCCCAGAGACTTTGTTTACATCAGTGAGGGTAAAATCACCTACTCAAGCCTCAGCAATGGTGAATACCCCTCCCTCCACTGAGCTCAAACGTCCCAGGTCAAGTTTAGACTGTCGTGCTGCTTGCGAGAATTTCAAGTCAGTGGATCTTAGCTTGCTGATCTTTGTAGGGGTGGGACCCACCAAGCCAGATCACTTGCCTCCCTGGCTTCTGCCTTCTTTATCAGGGGAGTGAACAGTTCTGTCTTGTTCATATTCCAGGTACCACTGGGGCATGAAAAAAAACTGCTGCGGCTAGCTCAGTGTCTTCCCAAATGGCTGCCCAGTTTTCTGCTAGAAACTCGGGGTGCTGGTCTTGTAGGCACTGGAGGGAATCTCCTGGTCTGTGGGTTGTGAAGACCATGGGAAAAGCAAAGTATCTGGGCCAGAGTGCCAGAGTGCTGGGAAAAGTCCCTAATTGCTTCCCTTGGCTAGTAGTGGAGTTCCCTGGCCCCTTGTGCTTCCTGGGCGAGGTGATTCCCCACCCTGCTTTGGCTCACCCTCCTTGGTCTAACCGGTCCCAATGAGATGAACCAGGCATCTCAGTTAGAAATGTGAAAATCACCTGCTCTCTGCATCACTCTTGATGGAAGTTGCGCACTGGAATAGTTCCTATTCGGCCATCTTGCCAGCAATCCGGCAATTTTTTTACTATACATTATTTATTTCTAAAGTTAAAAATATGAAATAACTTTCTCCCATGAAATACTCAGATATAATGAGGATCACATCCTTTTCCTATTTCACTTTTCTTATCTTTATATTCTATTTGTGGCTATATATGCAGATATCCTTCAAATTAGAAATATAGCCAGAGGCTTGCACAGTGGCAGTATTGTAGCCAATGAGGTTTAATCCAAGGCATAATTATTGCTAATTGAAAACTTTTCCCTATACCCCACCATGATGACTTGAAATATAGTCGGCATTGGCAATTTTTGACAGTCTCTATGGAGACTGAATTAAAAAAAAAAAAAAAAAAAAAAAGAAGAAGAAAAGAAAAGAAACATAGCCAGAGGGTTTTCTTCCCAATAAATTGCCTTTTAAATGAATATTAATGAGTAACTTTTTAACCTCTTTTATTTCAGACATTTTAAACATATGGCAGAGTAGATATAATAGCATAATGAACATTCATATTTCCATCAAACAGCTTCATCAAATGGCCCACATTGCTTTATCTATTTTTCCAACTTTGCAATCATCTTGAAACAAACACCAGACATCTAAAATTTCTTCTGTGAATACTTTAGAGTGTATCTTTCACAGACTATCATTTTTTAAAACATAACAATATCATTATAATCTCAAATGATAATAATCACTGTATACCATCAAATATTTAGCCACTAATCAAATTTCCACAGTTTGGTTGGATTTCTTTTATTTAATATCTCTACAACATTTTTTTGTAGGTTCCGTCTCTCACTTTCATTCTTCAGTTTATTTATTGAAGAACGTTGACCATTTATCTTGGAACATTTTCTATACATTAGATTTTGCTGATTGCATTCCTATGTTTCTTTGTCTCCTGTGCTTTCCACAAAATAATATACTAAGAGACTAGGTTTTATATTATTTTTGGCTAAAATGCATATGGCTGATTTTAATTTTCTTTCCTGTACCATATCTGAAGGCATTTAACGAGGGGTTGCTTTTTGTTTTGAGATTAATCAATATATTTAAGTGTTGGCACCTTCACCTAGTCATTAAAAAATTTTCCATGTGGTTTTCACTTAATGCTATCAGCAGCCATTCATATTTATTATAAAGATCCATTAATTACAAAGATTTTAACCTCTATTGCAATGGGGCAATATTCCAATTTAATTGCTATCCTTTAATAATTTAATAAATGTAAATAAGTTATAATTATTTTCATTTCTTCTTTCAGGAAATTCCATTTTAAGAACTTTGCATTATACTTCATAGTACTTGTTTAAAATTATTGTAAGAGAGTTCTCTTTTTGTCTCTGCATGAAACTGTTTGGTTGTGTTCTTACCAGGGAGAGTTTTATTTCCATTTTAATGATAAGCTCTTGAGGGCAGGTCACATCACATCTCATATTTATTTTTATCTGGCACCTCTCAAGATGTACTTTACATTGCAGACATTCAAGAAAGTCTTGTTAATTTGGATGGTTAGAATGCCTTGGCACCTGCCAACCTGATCTTTGGGCCATTTCCTCTACCCTACTTCTCCTCCAAGTATGGCCCTGTTCATCATTTTTACCACATCATGTGGGATTAGTGAAAAGTCATTGATTGATAGTTGGTGTTTTTGTATTAGGTTCTACCTCACTTTAGAAAGTAACTGTTGATATTTTAAATTCTGACACAGAAAGATCTACTTGTGCTGGTGTCTGCTATTCAATTAGAGTCAATCCATTTTCAACAAAGCTTTTAAAAAGGCGGAGATAATTAATTGCTGATGTTAGTTGCTACTAACTACTAATGTTACTTACTACACAGTAGTATTTTACTCATTTATATCAAGGAATGTTGCAACATCTTTCAAGCCCCTATTATAATAAATTTATCTGAAAATGATTTTCAGGAAAGGAATACGTTGAGTCATTGTGTGATTAGTACATCTACAACATTTACACAGGGGTTTACACCAAAAGGCAGTAGTATTTATTACTGCTAAAATGAAATCAAAGACATTACTTTAAGGAGCTTATGGTCCACTCTGGGAGACAGAATCTATGGTGATAAACAAATGATAATGCATATATAATGGAATAGTCAGGATAAGGAGAACACTGTTAGAGCTCATTGAGATTATTATAATTATTATAAGTCACTTGAGACTTTACCTCAGGAGAAATCAGTAAAAAAATTTCTCCTTATCTCAGCTTCTAGAAGTGGTTATTATATTCCACGGATCTGTAATGGCAGAATTTAGATCAAATTTTTATTAAAAGTTCAGATGGGTCAAAAATGCCACATATGGATAGAAATTTCCAGTTTTCCAACGATAGATGACATCCGTTTTTAAGACAGTTTTAGTATGAGTAAGTCACCTTGAAAGGTTATAAAAAACATATGTCATAAGCTTACTCAGAATCTGACTAAATTAACAACAGTATTTTCTAGGCTTTGATGACAGGTTATTCTTGGGAAACTGCCACCACAGCACCTAACAATTCAATTTCATGATTAGTACTTCAGATTGAGTGCTACAGTTTTGTTCTATTCCTATTTGGGGTCAAAACTAAATAAGAAATGGCAGTTGCATTTTAATTTCAGGTTTTTAGAAAAGATTTAAGAAACTTGATTAATGAGAACACAGATTTATTTGATTCAATTATTAGGAGGTTTGTTTTTATCTTTTTCATGTTTTAAGCAGGTACTAAATAATCCTGTCAACCTGTTATAAGACATTTATAAATGGCATTACATAGACTTACACGTCTCTTGAACATGATAAAGTACTTATAATAAATTACTATGGAAAGGCAGTGCCATTACTCACTCAATAAATGTTAATAACATTTACCAAAATTTATTTTAAAGCAGAAAGAAAAAAATAGGTATTTCATTTTGAAAATAAGGATTTTATTATTTGCAGATTCTCAGCTCTAGACTTAGTTAAATCTTTGCCTCTTAAAAATTCTTGTATTTTTTGGCTTTAATGTAGATGAACATGCTTGAGTTCTACAAAAATCTAGTTTCTAGAGTGCAAAAGTTTTTCAAAATATAAGTGGAGTAGAAAAATTGAAACGGGATTGTATATTACAAAGCACTCTCTGTACTAGTTTACCAGGAATGTATCTAAATATTTATTCACTTTCCAATGTAGTACATTTATGCCATCTTCTGGCAATAGTTTCTCAAGCTGGGAATATTCAAATTAACAAGCATCAAAATAATTTAATATTTCCTTACAAAGTCACTAGCTGACATTCCTTAAATAGTAGGAAGGCCTGTACAATTAGAACAAGGCTACAATAGTGGCTCTTTTTAGTAAACAGAGATAAGGTGATAGTACAAAATCAGTGTTATGTTAGTTGGATAGTCCCAATATATCAGAACAGATCTAAACATTCACAAAACATGTAAAAGTTAAACATTTGGAAAACACTAAAGTGTTCATAAAGAGATGGAGTAATGACAACTCTATTTGACACAGAGCTAATAGAAATATAACTTGGAAAACTGAATGTTAGTGCCTCTCCAAATTCATATGTTGAAACCCTAATCCCAAATAATATGGCATTTAGAGATGGTTCCTTTGGGTGGTAATGAGATAAGTACTTTTCTTTTTCCTTTTTTACTTTCTGATTTTTGTGGGTATATAACAGATGTATACATTTTTGGAGTGCATGAGATACTTTGATGCAGGTATGCAATGCAAGATAATCACACCATGGAGAATGGGTTATCCATCCTCTCATGAATTTATCCTTCAAGTTACAAACAATCCAATTATACTCTTTGTTAATATATATATATATATATATATATATATATATATTGCATTTTAGGTTCTGAGGTACATGTAAAGAACATGCAGGATTGTTGCATAGGTTATTTTTAAATGTACAATTAAGTTATTGGCTATAATCACCCTATTGTGCCATTAAATAGTAGATATTATCCATTCTTTCTATTTTTTTTGTACCTATTAACCATCCTTACCTCCCCACTCAGTTCCCAACCACCCTTCCCAGCCTCTACTAACCAACCTGGGCAATTGATGGGCATTTGGCTTGGTTCCAAGTCTTTGCTATTGTGAACAGTGCCACAATAAACATACGTGTGCATGTCTTTATAGAAGAATGATTTATAATCTTTTGTGTATATACCCAGTAATGGAATTGCTGGGTCAAATATTTATAGTTCTAGACCTTTGAGGAATCACTAGACTGACTTCCATAATGGTTGAACTAATTTACACTCCCACTAACAGTGTAGAAGTGTTCCTATTTCTCCACATCCTCTCCAACATCTGTCGTCTCCTGATTTTTTAATGATTGCCATTCTAACTAGCGTGAGATGGTATTTCAATGTGGTTTTGGTTTGCATTTCTGTAATGGCCAGTAACAATGAGTTTCTTTTCATGTTTGTTAGCTGCATATTTTTTGAGAAATATCTGTTCATATCCTTTGCCCACTTTTTGATGGGGTTGTTTTTTTCTTGTAAATTTGTTTCATACCCTTGTAGATTCTGGATATTAGCCCGCTGTCAGATGGGTAGATTGAAAAATTTCCTCTCATTCTGTTGGTTGCCAGTTCACTCTAATGATAGCTTCTTTTACTGTGCAGCAGCTCTTTAGTTTAAGTAGATTCCATTTGTCTATTTTGGCTTTTGTTGCCATTGCTTTTGGTGTTTTAGTCATGAAGTCCTTGCCCATACACGTCCTGAATGATGTTGCGAATGTATTCTTCTACATTTTTTATGGTATTAGGACTTACATTTAAATCTTTAATCCATCTGGAGTTAATTTTTGTGTAAGGTGTAAGGAAGGGATCCAGTTTCAGCTTTCTGCATATAGCTAGCCAGTTTTCCCAACACCATTTGTGAAATAGAGAATCCTTTCCCCATTGCTTATTTGTGTCAGGTTTGTCAAAGATCAGATGGTTGTAGATGTATGGCATTACTTCTGAGGCCTCTGTTCTGTTCTGTTGGTCTACATCTGTTTTGTACTAGTACCATGCTGTTTTGCTTACTGGAGCCTTGTAGTATGGTTTGAAGTCAGGTAGCCTGATGCCTCCAGCTTTTTTTTTTTTTTTTTTTTTTTCCTTAAGATTGTCTTGGCTATGTGGCTTTTTTTGGTTCCATATGAAATTTGAGGTGGTTTTTTCCAATTCTTTGAAGAAGGTCAATGGTAGCTTGATGGGGATAACATTGAATCTATAAATTACTTTGGGCAGTATGGCCATTTTCATGATATTGATTCTTCCTAACCATGAGCATGGAATGTTTTTCCTTCTGTTTGTGTACTCTCTTACTTCCTTGTGCAGTGGTTTATAGTTCTCCTTGAAGAGGTCCTTCCCATCCCTTGTTAGTTGTTTTCCTAGGTATTTTATTCTCTTTGTAGCAACTGTGAATGGGAGTTCACTCAAGATTTGGCTCTCTTTAAGTCTGTTATTGGTGTTTAGGAATGCTTGTGATTTTTGCACATTGATTTTGTATGTTGAGACTTTGCTGAAGTTGCTTATCAGCTTAAGGAGATTTGGGGCTGAGACAATGACGTCTTCTAACTATACACTCATGTCATCTGTAGAGACTATTTGACTTCCTCTTTTCCTAATTGAATACCCTTTATTTATTTTTCTTGCCTGATTGCTCTGGCTAAAACTTCTAATACAATGTTAAATAGGAATGGTGAGAGAAGGCACACTTGTCTAATGCCAGTTTTCAAAGGGAATGCTTCCTGTTTTTGACCATTCAGTATGATATTGGCTGTGGGTTTGTCGTAAATAGCTCTTATTTTGAGATACATTCCATCAGTTTCTAGTTTATTGAGAGTTTTTAGCATAAAAGACTGTTGAATTTTGTCAAAGGCTTTCTCTGCATCTATTGAGATGATCATGTGTTTTTTTGTGTTTGATTCTGTTTATGTGATAGATTACATTTATAGATTTGTGTATGTTGAACCAGCCTTGCATCCCATGAAAGAACTGACTTGTTTGTGATGGATAAGCTTTTTGATGTGCTGTTGGATTTGGCTTGCCAGTATTTTATTGAGGATTTTTGCATCAATGTTCATCATGGATATTGGCCTGATATTTTCTTTTTTAGTTGTGTCTCTGCCAGGCTTTGATATCAGGATGATGTTAGCCTAATAAAATGAGTTAGGGAGTATTGCCTCTTTTTTTGTTGTTGTTTGAAATAGTTTCAGAAGGAATGGTATCAGCTTCTCTTTGTACCTCTGGTAGAATCTGGCTGTGAGCCTGTCTGGTCCTGGACTTTTTTTGGTTGGTAGGCTATTAATTGCTGCCTCAATTTCAGACCTTGTTATTGGCCTATTCAAGAATTCAACTTCTTCCTGGTTTAGTCTTGGGAAGCTATAGGTGTCCAGGAATTTACCCATTTCTTCTAGATTTTCCAGTTTATTTGCATAGAGGTGTTTATGGTATTCTCTCATGGTACGCTGTATTTCTGTGGAAATGGTGGTGATATCCCCTTTATCATTTTTATTGCATCTATTTCATTCTTCTCTCCTTTCTTCTTTATTAGTCTGGCTAGCAGTCTGTTTTGTTGATCTTTTCAAAACACTAGCTCCTGCATTCATTGATTTTTTGAAGGTTTTTTGTGTCTCTATCTCCTTCAGTTCTGTTTGTAGTTATTTCTCGTCTTCTAGCTTTTGAATTTGCCTGTTCTTGCTCCTCTAGTTCTTTTAATTGTGATGTTAGGGTGTGAATTTTCAATCTTTGCTCATTTCTCTTGTGGGCATTTAGTGCTATGAATTTCCCTCTACACACCACTTTAAATGTGTCCCAGAGATTCTGGTACATTGTGTCTTCATTCTCATTGGTTTCAAATAATATCTTCATTTCTGCCTTCAATTCATTCTTTATCCAGTAGTCATTCAGGAGCAAGTTGCTCAGTTTCCATGTAGTTGTGCACTTTTGTGTGAGTTTCTTAATCCTGAGTTCTCATTTGATTGCACTGTGTTCTGAGACTGTTTGTTATGATTTCCATTCTTTTATATTTGCTGAGGAGTGTTTTACTTCTAATTATGTGGTTGATTTTACAATAAATTCGATGGGGTGCTGAGAAGAATGTATATTCTGTGGATTTTGGGTGGAGAGTTCTGTAGATGTCTATTAGGTCTGTTTGGTCCAGATCTGAGTTAAAGTCCTGGATACCCTTGTTAATTTTCTGTCTCGTTAATCTGTCTAATATTGATAGTGCAATGTTAAAGACTCCCACTGGGAGTCTCATTCTCTTTGTATATGTCTAAGAACTTGCTTTATGTATCTGGGTGCTCCTGTATTGTGTGCATATATATTTAGGATAGTTAGCTCTTCTTGTTGTATTGATCCCTTTACCATTATGTAATGCTCTTCAACTTTTTAAATGTTTGGTGGTATAAAGTCTGTTTTATCAAAGATTAGGATTGTGATCCCTGCTTTTTATTTATTTTTGCTCTCTATTTGCTTTCTAAATCTTCCTCCATCCCTTTGAGCCTATGTGTGTCTTTACAAGTAAGATTCGGCTGCTGAATACAGCACACAAATGGATCTTGACTCTTTATCCAATTTGCCAGTGTCTGTCTTTTAATTGGGGCATTTAGCCCATTTACATTTAAGGTTAATATTGTTATGTGTGAATTTGATCCTAGCTGGTTGTTTTGCCCATTAGTTCATGCAGTTTCTTCATATTGTTGATTGTCTTTACAATTTGGTATGTTTTTTCAGTGAATGGTACTGGTTGTTTCTTTCCATGTTTAGTGCTTCCTTCAGGAGGTCTTTTAAGGCAGGCAAGTTTTCAAGCCTCTCTTGCCCTCCACTTGAAAACAGACTCAGAGCTGTTGGGGGTAGTAGGACATGGTGGGGTTAAGCCCGTCCCTTCAGTTTGCATGAGAGCTGGCTGAGGCCTGTGATTGCCAACTTTCTCTAATTTACTTGAAAACCTGCATGCCTGAGCAGAGGCAGCTGTAATCCTCCTCCTTATACAACTCCTGTGACTTGGGAATTCTTACCCCATTCCCCATAGCATCTGCAGCAAGATCTGTTCAAGGAAAGTCTGAGCTCTTACACGCCTAGCCCTGCCCCCACCTGATGGTTCTTCTCTGTCCACTGTGGCAGCCAAAGACAAAAGTCATATAATTTTGGGAGTTCTAGGGCCCTGCCCACAACCAGTCCCTCTCCACCTTACTATAGCTGATGCTTTTAGAAAGCACCACCTCCTGCCATGAGGCCAACAAGCACAAGTGTAGAGCATTAAACCACCAACGCTAAGGGCACTCAGAGTCCATTGCACCCTCTACCACCTCCACCATAACAGGCACTGGTATCCACAGTTGGGAGACCCATAGATGGTTCACATCACAGGACTCTCAGCAGTTGCTTGTCTGTAAAGGATTTTACTTCTCCTTCACTTATGAAGCTCAGTTTGGCTGGATATGAAATTCCAGGTTGAAAATTTTTTTCTTTACGGATGTTGAAAGTTGGCCCACACTCTTTTCTGGCTTCTAAGGTTTCTGTCAAAAGATCCACTGTGTGTCTAATGGACATCCCTTTCTGGCTAACCCAACCTTTCTCTCTGGCTGCTCTTAGCATTTTTTCCTTCATTTCAACCCTGTGCTTTTGATGATGTGGCTTGGGGTTGTTTTTCTAGAGGATTATCTTTGTGGTGGTCTCTCTATGTCCTGAATTTGAATATTGGCCTACCTTCCTAGGTTGGGGAGGTTCTCCTGGATAATATCCCAAAGAGTGTTTTCCAACTTGGTTTCATTCTCCCCATCACTTTCAGGCACACCAATCAAACATAGATTTGCTTTTTCACATTATCCCATATTTCTTGGAGGCTTAATTTATTTATTTTCACTCTTTTTCCCCTAATCTTATCTTCTCACTTTATTCCATTGAGTTGATCTTCAATCTCTGATATCCTTTTTCTCACTTGATCAATTTGGCTATTGAAATTTGTGTGTGCTTCATGAAGTTCTTGCGCTGTGTTTTTCAGCTCCATCAGGTCATTTATGCTCTTTTCTACACTGATTATTCTAGTTAGCATTTCATATAACCCTTTTTCAAGGTTCTTAGCTTCCTTGCATTGGGTTAGAACATGCTCCTTTAGTCCAGAGAAGTTTGTTTTTACCCACCTTCTGAAGCCTGCTTTTAATTCATCAAACTTATTCCCCATCCAGTTTTGTTCCCTTGCTGGTGAATTATAATCCCTTGGGGAAGGGGAATTCTGGTTTTTTGAATTTCCAGCCTTTTTGCACTGGTTTCTTCCCACCTTTATAGATTTATCTACCCTTGATCTTTGAAGTTGGTGACCTTTGAATGGGGTCTGAGTGGATATCCTTTCTGTTGATGTTGAAACTTTTTCTTTCTATGTGTTAGGTTTCCTTCTAACAGGCACCTCTGCTGCAGGTCTGCTGGAGGTCCACTCCAGACACTGCTTGCCTAGGAATCAACTGCAGAACAGCAAGGATTGCTGCCTATTTATTCCTCTGGTGGATTCGTCCCAAAAGGATACCTGCCAGATGCTAGCCACAGCTCCTCTCTTAAGGTGTCTCTCAGCCTCTTCTGGGAAGTGTCTCCCAGTCAGGATACACAGGGGTCAGGGAGCCACTTCAGGAGGCAGTCTGACCCTTATCAGAGCCTGAACGCTGTTCTGGGAGATCAGCTGCTCTCTTCAGAGCTACCAGGCAGGGACGTTTAAGTCTGCTGAAGCTGTACCAACAACTTCCCCTTTTCCCAGGTGCTCTGTGCCAGGAACGTGGGAGCTTTATTTATAAGTACTTGATGGGTTGCTGCCTTTTTCAGAGACACCCTGCCCAGTGAGGGGGGAGTCTAGTGACACAGTCTGCCTTCAGAGGCCTTGCTGAGCTGCTGTGTGCTCCACCCAGTCACTGTGTAAATACACAGGCAAGGTTAAAACTGCCTACCCGTGTCTCAGGAATGGCTGATGCCCCTCCACTCACCAAGCTCAAACATCCCAGATCAAGCTCAGACTGCTGTGCTGGCTACGAGCATTTCTAGCCAGTGGATCTTAGCTTGCTGGTCTTTGTGGGGGTGGGACCTGCCGAGCCAGATCACTTAGCTCCCTGGCTTCAGTCCCCTTTTTCAGAGCAGTAAGTGATTCTGACTTGCTGGCTTTCCACGTACCACAGGGGTATTGAAGAAGGAAATTAAATAATAGCAATAATAGTAAAAATGAAATCTTAAAATTTCTAGTTGCTATATAATTAAGTAACTTTTGCTATGTTGTGTACTACTTAATATAAAATCTAAGCCCCAGCTCTGCTTAAAATTAACTCCCCATAGAACCTACCTTATCTGTTCTCCCAACATTCTCAGCAAAGTCCCCAGGCATCTGAAGACTCCTGTATTTCTTGGTGACCAGCTGCAAGGTCACAGGGCAAGATAACACCCAGAGAATATACAATGCATTTCTCAAAATGCTATTTTTCAAATGTAATGTACATCACAAAACACATTACAAATTAATTAACTGTTCTTTGTTCTCGCTTCTATAATCCTGTTAGCTGCTACATCATCCTGGGTGTAAAAATAGTACCCCATTTTCCTTCTCCTTGGGATGCTAATCTGCTGAGCTGGTGGCCACTTTA
This sequence comes from Sapajus apella, assembly GCF_009761245.1. Lineage (NCBI taxonomy): Eukaryota > Metazoa > Chordata > Mammalia > Primates > Cebidae > Sapajus > Sapajus apella. The sequence goes on from NW_022436957.1 coordinate 32,411,238, forward strand.
ATAAAATCCTTCTGTTTCACCCATAGGTCTCTGTTGTCTCCTGAATACTCTGCAACAGTATGGGGAAAAAAAAAAAAAAAAAAAAAAAGCTGCAGCTAGCTCAGTGTCTTCCCAAATGGCTGCCCAGTTTTACGCTGGAAACCTGGGGCTCTGGTGTTGTGGGCACCGGAGAGAATCTCCTGGTCTGCAGGTTGTGAAGACCATGGGAAAAGCACAGTATCTGGGCCAGAGTGCTGGGAGAAGTCCCTAATGGCTTCTCTTGGCTAGGAGAGGGAGTTCCCCAACCCCTTGTGCTTCCTGGGTGAGGCGATGCCCCGCCCTGCTTCAACTTTCCCTGCTTGCGCTGTACCCACTGCCTAACCAGTCCCAACGAGAAGAACCAGGTACCTCAGCTGGAAATGCAGAGATCACCCACCTTCTGCATCGCTCTTGCTGGGAGTTGCACACTGGAGCTCTTCCTATTCAGCCATCTTGCCAGCAGTGATCAATTTTCTAATTAGAAAAATAACTCAGATACTTAGGAGATAACCTGGATTTTAGTTACATTTGTAGGTTTTTTTTTTTTTTTCAGATTACTTACTTACAAGGTTTTAACACTGCTTCCCCTACAGTTAACTAGAAAGTTTTAAAAAATCATGTGTCACCTTTATGAAATCATACCAAAGCATTCCAAAGTTTTCCACTCTTTCTCTCTAGTTTTAATTGCTTCTAAAATATTGGTTAAATTATGCAATTATCAGAATATGTGAAAATACTATGAACTGATATTATAACAAATACAAACTACTCCTGTTAAACTTTCATCTCCATAGATGAGTGGGACAACAACAAAGTAGCCTGCTAACATTTTATCTTGAGTATTCCCTGAGCAGTGGCTTGCTTTACGGAGACAGTGGAGACTATTGGTTAATTTAGTGTGTCATTAAGTAGATATGTTTATGTTAAATGAGGTCATGATATAAAGTATTACAGTAGAAAACCCAAACTAAAAGGCACAGGTTACTTGACATTATGTCTCACTTAATTGTCCAGGACTTCAGTTATCTCACTGTTTAATAGCGATAATAACTGTACACACTGAGGGAGTATTCTGGCCTAGGGAATCTCTTTGGATTCCTTGGTATGGTGATAGAGGAAAAGGGAAGGGGGAGGAAAACACACTTACAGTGCATTTTTAAAACTTTGCATATATTATGTAATACAATGGTATCTCTAGATATCACAAGTAAGGTACTCATTTTACTCAATGCTAATTTAGTGGTTACTGCTATAAAACAAGGACATATTTACAGCACAACAGATGGTTGAAATAATGGCATCTTTTGAACTGGTTATAACAAAATAATTTTTTTTAATTTTACATGCCAGAAATCTTCATTGATACTTTCTTAATATAATGGTCTTGTCTTATACATTTTTTTTCTGTTTTAGTATTGAGATCATGCTTTACCAAATGTTAACTTTGTTTTTTTCTAAATACTTCTAAATCTGAAATAGTAAGTCTCAAGGTGAAGAGAAAGGAAATGCCAAAAGAATAAAAGGGTGGAGGATTGCTGGCAACATGTCTGAATAGGAACAGTACCATTGTGCAGATACCAGTGAGATCGATGCAAAAGGCAGGTGATGTCCACATTTCTGAGGTACGTGGTCATCTCATTGGGACTGGTTAGACAGTGGGTAAGGAGGGTAAGCTGAAGCAGGGTGGGGCATCGCCTCACCCAGAAAGCTCAAGGTGCTAGGGGAACTCCGTTCCCTCTCCTAGCCAAGGGAAGCCATTAGGGACTGTCCCCTGCACTCTGGCCCAGATACCGTGCTTTTCCCACAGTCTTCACAACCCACAAACCAGGAGATTCCCTACAGTACCTACAATACCAGGGCCCTGGGTTTCCAGCACTAAACAGGGTGGCCATTTGGGAAGACAACAAGCTAGCCTCAGCAGTATTTTTTTTCATACCCCAATGATGCCTGGAACATAAATGAGATAGAACCATTCACTCCCAAGCCAGGGAGCCACGTTATCTGGCTCAGTGGGTCCCAACTCCATGAAGACCAGCAAGCTAAGATCCACTGGCTTAAAATTCTGGCAGCCAGCACAGCAGTCTGAGCTAGACCTAGGACATTCAAGCTTGGTGGAGGCAAGAGCATCTGTCATTGCTGAGGCTCAAGTAGAAAGCTTTAACTTCACAGTGTGAATGAAGTTGCCAGGAATTTCGAACTGGGCAGAGCCCATGGCAGCACAGCAAGGGTGCTGCAGGCAGACTGTGTCACTAGACTCCCTCCTCATATGGCAGGGCATCTCTGAAGAAAGGTAGCAGCCCATCAGTGACTTATAAATAAGCCCCCTCCTACCTGGCACAGAGTGCCTGGCAAAACGGGAGGTTGTGGGAACAGCTTCGGGAGAATTAAACATCCCTCCCTGGCAGCTCTGAGGAGAGCAGCAGATGTCCCAGCACAGTGTTCAATCTCTGATAAGGCTCAGACTGCCTCCTCAAGTAGCTTCCTGACCCCCATGCAGGAGACACCTCCCAGTAGGGATTGACAGACACCTCATACAGGAGAGTTCTGGCTGGCATCTGGCAGGTGCCCTTCTGGGATGAAGCTACCAGAAGAAGAAAGGCAGCAATCTTTGCTGTTCTGCACCCCCTTTTAGTGACTCCCAGACAAGTAGGGTTTGGAGTGAATCTCCAGCAAACTGCAGCAGACCTGCAGCAGAGGTGCCTGACAGAAGGAAAACTAACAAATAGAAAGAAATAGTTTGAACATCAACAGAAAGGACATCAACTCAAAGAACCCATTCACAGGTCACTGATTTCAAAGACCAAAGGTAGATAAATCCATGAAGATGGGAAGAAACCAGTGCAAAAAGGCTGAAAATTCCAAAAACCAAATGCCTCTTCCACTCCAAGGGATCACAACTCCTCGGCAGCAGGGGAACAAAACTGGATGGAGAATGTGTTTGATGCATTGATAGAAGCAGGCTTCAGAACATGGGCAATAACAAACTTCTCCAAACTAAAGAAACATGTTGTAACCCAATACAAGGAAGCTAAGAACCTTGATAAAAGTTTAGACAAAATGCTATCTAGAATATCCAGTTTAGAGAAGAACACAAACACAAACAACATGAAGCTGAAAAACACAGCATGAGAACTTTGTGAAGCACACACAAGTTTCAATAGCCAAATCAATCAAGTGGAAGAAAGTATATCAGAAATTGAAGATCCACTCGATGAAATAAAGCAAGAAGACAAGAATAGAGAAAAAACAGTGAAAAGAAATGCATAAAGGCTCCAAGAAATATGGGATTACATGAAAAGAATCTACATTTGATCAGCTTACCTGAAAGTGATGGGAAAAATGAAACCAAGTTGAAAAACACTCTTCAGTATATTATCCAGGAGAATTTCCCCAACCTAGCAAGGCAGGCCAACATTCAAATTTAGAAAATACAGACAACACCACAAAGATAATACTCAAAAAGAACAACCCCAAGACACATAATCATCAGATTCACAACAATTGAAGAAAAAAATGCTAAGGACAGCCAGAGAGAAAGGTTGGGTTATCCACAAAAGAAGCCCATCAGACTCAAAGTGGTTCTCTCTGCAGAAACCCTACAAGCCAGAAGAGAGTGTGGGCCAATATTCAACATTCTTAAAGAATTTTCAACCCAGAATCTCATATCAAGGCAAACTAAGCTTCAGAAGCGAAGGAGAAATAAAATCCTTTACAGACAAGCAACTGCTGAGAGATTTCGTCACCACCAGCCCTGCCTTACAAGACCTCCTGAAGGACACACTAAACATACATGTAAAGGAACAACCAGTACCAGCCACTGCCAAAACATACCAAATTGTAAAGACCATCAATACTATGAAGAAACTGCATCAATTAATGGGTAAAATAAATAACCACCTAGCATCATAATGGCAGGATCAAATTCACACATAACAATATTAACCTTAAATGTAAATGAGATAAATGCCCTAATTAAAAGACACAGACTGGCAAATTGGAGGAAGAGTCAACACCTATCAGTGTGCTGTATTCAGGAGACCCATCTCACGTGCGAAGACAAACATAGACTTAAAATAAAGGGATGTAGGAAGACTTAACAAGCAAATGGAAAGCAAAAAAAGCAGGGGTTGCAAACCTAGTCTCTGATAAAACAGACTTTAAACCAACAAAGAGCAACGGAGACAAAGAAGGGCATTACATAATGGTAAAGGAATCGATGCAACAAGAAGAACTAACTATCCTAAATATATATGCACACAATACAGGAGCACCCAGATACATAAAACGAGTTCTTAATGACCTACAAAGAGAATGAGACTCCCACACAATAATAGTGGGAGACTTTAACACTACACTGTCAATATTAGACAGATCAACCAGATGGAAAATTAACAAGGATATCCAGGACTTGAACTCAGATCTGGACCAAATGGACCTAATAGACATCTACAGAACTCTCCACCCCAAATCCACAGAATATACATTCTTCTCAGCACCACATCAAACTTATTCTAAAATCAGCCACATAATTAGAGGTAAAACACTCCTCGGCAAATGCAAAAGAATGTAAATTATAACATTCTCTCAGACCACAGTGCAATCAAATTAGAACTCAGGATTAAGAAACTTACTCAAAACCACACTATTACATGGAAACTGAACAACCTGTTCCTGAATGACTACAGGTTAAATAATGAAATGAAGTAGAAATAAAGATGTTTTGAAACCAATGAGAATGAAGACACAACATACCAGAATCTCTGGGACACATTTAAAGCAGTGTGTAGAGGGAAATTTATAGCAATAAATGCCCACAAGAGAAAGAAAGATCTAAAATGGACACCCTAATGTCAGAATTAAAAGAACTAGAGGAGCAAGAACAGACAAATTCAAAAGCTAGCAGAAGACAAGAAATAACTAAGATCACAGCAGTACCAAAGGAGATAGATAGAGACATAAAAAACCCTTCAAAAAAATCAATGAATCCAGGATCTGGTTTTTTGAAAAGAACAACAAACTAGATACTCTGGCTAGTGGTCTATCTATCTAATAAAGAAGAAAAGAGAGAATAATCAAATAGATGCAATAAAAAATGATAAAGGGGATATCACCACCAATCCCACAGAAATACAAACTACCATCAGAGAATACTGATAAACACCACTATGCAAACAAACTGGAAAATCTAGAAGAAATGGATAAATTCCTGGACATTTACACGCTCCCAAGACCAAACCAGGAAGGAGTTGAATCCCTGAATATACCAATAATAAGGTCTGAAATTGAGGCAGCAATTAATAGCCTACCAACCAAAAGAAGTCCAGGACCAGACGGCTTCATAGCTGAATTCATGAAAAAGCTGATACCATTCCTTCTGAAACTACTCAAAACAATATAAAAGAGGCAATACTCTTTTTATGTGGCTAGCATCATACTGATACCAAAACCTGGCAGAGACACTAGCAAATCAAATCCAACAGCACATCAAAAAGCTTGTCCATCACGATCAAGTCACCTTCATCCCAGGGATGTAAGGCTGGTTCAACATAAATAAATCAATAAACATAACCCATCACATAGAAAAAACCAATGACAAATACTACATAATTATCTCAATAGATGCAGAAAAGTCCTTCTACAAAATTCAACAGCCCCTTTTGCTAAAATCTCTCAATAAACTAGGTATTTATGGAACATATTTCAAAATAATAAGAGTTGTTTATGACAAACCCACAGCCAATATCATACTGAATGGGCAAAAACTGGAAGCATTCCCTTTGAAATCTGGCACAAGACGAGGGTGCCCTCTCTCACCACTCCTATTCAACATAGTATTGAAAGTTTTGGCCAGGGCAATCAGGCAAGAGAAAGAAGTGTATTCAACTAGAAAAATAGAAAGCCAAATTGCCTCTGTTTGTAGATGACATTATTGTATATTTTAAAAACCCCATTGTCTCAGTCCCAAATCTCCTTAAGCTGATAAGCAACTTCAGCAAAGTAACAATAACCAAAACAGCATGGTGCTGGTACCTAAACAGATATATAGAGCAATGGGACAGAACAGAGTCCTCAGAAATAATGCCACACATCGACAATCACTTGATCAAACCTGACAAAAAGAAGCAATAGGAAAGGATTCCCTATTTAATAAATAGTGTTGGGAAAACTGGCCAGCCATATGCAGAAAGCTGAAACTGGATCCGTTCCTTATATCCTATACAAAAATTAACTCCAGATGGGTTAAATATTTAAATGTAAGGCATATAATCATAAGAACTCTAGTACAAAACCTTGGCAATATCATTCAGGACATAGGCATGGGCAAGGACTTCATGACTAACATACCAAAACTAATGGCAACAAAAGCCAAAATAGACAAATGGGATCTAATTAAACTAAAGAGCTTTTGCACAGCAAAAGATCATTAGAGTGAACAGACAACCAACAGAATGAGAAAATTTTTGCAATCTACCCATTTGACAAAGGGCTAATAATATCCAGTATCTACAAAGAACTGAAACAAATTTATAAGAAAGAAACAGACAACCCCATCAACAAGTTGGCAAAGTATATAAACAGGCACTTTTCAAAAAGACATTTATCCAGCCAATGAACATACCAAAAAAACCCTCACATTTCAGCCAACTGACCGCTTTTTCAAAGAGACCAATTACCAGTTGTTGGTGAAATAATTTTGAATTCCTCACTCTTTAGCATTCATATGGCTTCTTTCCATGCCAGGTTTTGTATTTTTATTTATTCAATATTTTTCAAAACTTTTCATTCTAATAGAATCATTGTCAAATTGATTACTGGGTGTTCAGTGAACTCTAACTCAATCTAGATTAACTTTGCTACTTCTGACCTCTTTGCATTTACACAATTGTTATAATAGCATCATTAATGATTACCACCACAATTACCCTCCTTTGTGTACATATTCTACTTCTGTCTTACATTATTCTGATACTTCCCAGAAGGGAATTCAATGAGGCAAGAAACACCTTACAAGACTAAGTAGTGCAGCATTAATGGGTAAGATGAAAAACTCAGGCATGAGTTTTGGAAAAACATTTGAATTGTGAAGAAAAAAGGGAGTGGGGAAAAAGCCACTTACGTGATTGGCTTTGACAATAAAGAAGCTTGATTGAGAGTGGAGATCAAGGACAGAGTCTGTGTTTTACATTACAGATTTAGCAATTATATGTCACAAATTTGGCAAAACATGCTTGATATTTAATATTTTGTCTAGTTTTTCCTTCAGAACACTTAGTGTGTCAGACCCTGTGTCCTAAAATTGGGTTTGATAAACATACCAACTGGCATTGATCTGGCTTGGTAACAGCAAAAAAAAAAAAAAAAAAAGAAGCACCATATTCAGTAAAATGGCAAAGAGAACATTTTTCCCAAATATGCAGATAGTGCTCAGTTTCATTAACTCAACTACAAGGGTAGTGAAATTTGACTACCCTTCAGAAAAAGAAGGTTCTATATCTTTCCAGGGGAGCAACAGCAGTATTCACAGGAATGAATGTCATACAAATAATATAGTATGAACTATTAAAGAGGAAAAAATAAAGTTAATGCAGGAAAGAGAAGCAAAAATTTTTTCTTTTATAAGCAAACTTCCCTGAATCCTTCCTCTGCCTGTGGGATAGTATCCTGCTTTGCAAGTTTTATAATTTTATAAATTCTTGAATTCTTGTTCTCTATAGCTGATAACCATTAAGTTTCTGTAACACAGCAAAGGTCATAAGAAATACCCAAGCAGGCAGGACTCTGGCCTTCTGGGTACTGTAGCAGAAGGCAATAGATAAGGCCCGCGCTAGAATCCTTGAGCTCTGCAGATAGCGAATATCTGGGTTGCATAGGAACAGTCACATGTAAGCCTAAGTTAGGTGCCTGTCATTGCTTAATAAATTGCCTTTGTTCTACACCTGCAAACTTGTTTTAGTGCCACTATGTATTTCATGTATAAAAAGCCAAGCCCTGTCTTTGCTAGGGCTTAGCTGTTTTGTTCCCAGTCAGGGAACCAACTGGGCCAGTATACACCTAAAATGAACTCCTTCTGTAACCTCAACAGTCTTTCCAGTCTCTAAAATTCTATGGCATTTCTGGTGCATTGGCTGGGAACTGGAGATGACAGGGTTGCTGTCCCCTTTGACTGTGGGGAGCTAGGGCCTCAGGCCAAGGGAGACCTGAAACCCTAGGCACCACAGGGAGCAGGAAGGCTTCTCCCAAGAAGGAGATTGGCTCTCCCGAGCCCCGGTGCCCTCCCTGGACAGTGCAATGGAACCAAGAAGAGGCTGCAGAACGACATTCGGATCAACATGCTTCAGGAACCACAGTAAGACATTTGAGGTTTAAAGAAGGGAAAAGAAAAAGGGAAAGGAGGTGAGTTTCAATCACATTCTGGGGAAGTGACTAGTAACCCAACCTAGCAGGGGGCTAGGGGAAGTGAGGGCAGCTGGTTGATCCAAGTGAAACTCACCTATCCCTGATCAGCTTCAGGGATGTGATTACTAATCTAACCCAGTAGGGCTGGGGGAAGTAAGGATGGCTCGCCTGTTTGAATGAAACTCACATACCCATCAACACTGGAAGCAAGGGTGGCTTGCTAGGCCAATTTAGTAAGGAAGCTCTGCAGCAGGAGTGGAAAACTGGGAAAAGGAGGTGTGTAAAAGTCCATGAAAGAGACAGCTCTGGGAGGAGCCAATGCAGGAGTGACATGTGGGAACCCCAAGACCCTTAGCGTAGACTGTATGCTCTGAGCAAAGTGTGGAGCCAGTCATAAATAGGGGTGATCCACATATGGCATAAGGAGGTGCCCCCACAATCTCGGTATTGTTGAGAGGTGTAATGAGCTCTCCAGTGCCAAGCAGCACCTGAAACACCCCCTCCTACTTGGATCAGTGGGATGTTTTAACCACTCCAAAACAAAAGGTTGAGTGTGCATGGTAAGGGAAGAAGTGGGAGGAAAAGCACTGAAACTAACTCCATTGGAGTGCATGCTAAACAATTTCAAGAAAGATTTTTCTGGGGAATATGGTGTAAAGTGGTCTCCTCAAATGTTAAGAACTCTTTCTTTGTGAATTAGAATGGCCTTTTGGCACCAAATGGCCGGATGAAGGAACTACAGATAAGGAAACAATTGACCGTGTCTCTAAGGTGGTGACCAGGGTAGGAGGACAGCCAGGGCATCCAGACCAATTTCCTTATATTAACTCATGGCTGAATATAATTCAAACCTGACCTGCATGGCTGCAGTCCTGTCTGGTGGATTATTGCAAAATGCTTGTAGCTTCAGCCAAGCCCAGCATGGGAAAAAAAAAAAAAATCAGCTTTGCCTGGAACTTCAGAAACAAAGGAAAAGGTAAAAAGGAAAATCAGGAATAGAGTTAAACTGCTAACCTGAAAGACAAGGGAGAGTTGGCTGTGCAGCTTTGTGTGGGAGGTGCCAGACTAAGCAGCTGAGATAGGGCAAACTGTGTAAAAATAAGGTGCTAAGCTAGTGTAACAGCAAGTGAAACCACTAAGTTAATCAAAGAGGAAGAGAGAGAGTGCAAATAAAATAGAAACTTAAGGAAGAAAGCCTGTGAGTCTGGCAATAAAAGATTTAAATGGAAACTCCAAAAGCTAGAAGGGTTTAAAGGCATGACTGCCACTCAGCTCATACAGGTGGCCCACAAATTGTTCATAACTGTGAGGAGGAGGCCAAAAGGGAGGCCAAAAATGAAGCAGACTAAAAGCTTAGAAGAAAAGCAGATCTGCTGGCCATGTCTCTCACAGATAAGGGGGAAAATGCAGCAAGAGGACATGGCCAAGGTCATGGGCAAGGGAGAGGTTTAACCCAAGACAACTTTGAAAACTGATCAGACTAGAGAGAGACCAGTGTGCAATATGCAAAAAGAAAGGACACTGGAAAAATGAGTGCCCAGAAAGGGGTGGAGGTGACAGCAATGAAAACCAGAGAAGGGCTCAAGAAGCTGACCTAATTGCCCTGCCAGGGGCTGAATGCTATGAGGACTAAGACACACAGGGCACTATTTCTCTAGGCCCCCAGGAGCCTATGGTCAGGATAGAAGTAGGGGGCCAAGAAATAAATTTCATAGCAGACACAGATGCTAAACAGTAGTAACTCAACCAATTGGACCATTAACTAAAATGTATGCTACTATAATTGGAGCCACAGGAGTGGCAGAGAAAAGGCCCCTCTGCTGGTCAAAGAGGTATGATGTAGAAGGATGGGAATTCCAGCATGAGTTCTTGTACCTCCCAAATTGTCTGGTTCCCCTGGCAGGGAGAGACCTACTCCAAAAGCTGCAGGCTCAGATTTCCTTCAAACCAGAAGGTAATGTAACTTTAGATCTCACCAGGCCAGCAGCAATGGTGCTAGCTCTAACTGTGCCACAGGCTAAGAAGTGGAGGCTACACACTAGGGGAATGCAAGGGCTGGATTATCCCTTAACCCCAGAAGAAGAAACCATACTAATCAGGCTAATAGATGAATTTCCTAAAGTCTGGGCTGAAAATAACCCACCTGGGCTGGCTGTAAATCATGCCCCAGTGGTAGTAGAGCTAAAACCAGGTGCCACCCTTGTCTGGCTTCATCAGTATCCTTTGCCCCAAGAATCTGTTAGGTACATATGGGAGCATATAGAGCAACTCCAAAAGCATGGTATACTAGTAGCATGTCAATCACCCTGGAATACTCCACTTCTACCAGTGTGGAAGTCAACACCAATTGGAGGAGTATATGACTATAGACCAGTGCAAAACTTGCAAGCTGTAAATGGGGCTACAGCACTATTCACCCAGTAATGCCAAACCCCTATACATCCATAACTCTTATTCTGGCAAGTGCAGCCTGGCTTACAGTCATAAATCTAAAAGATGACTTTTTCTGCCTCCGCCTAGCACCAATAAGTCAACCATTATTTGCCTTCCAGTGGGGAAATTTTTAGCTCACTTGGACCAAACTTCTGTAAGGGTTTAAGAACTCTCCTACAGTATTTGGGGAGGGATTACTAACAGACCTTAAAGCTTATACTCCTCCCAAAAAGGAGTGTATTCTATTGCAGTATGTGGATGATCTTTTACTAGCAGCCCCTACCCTTGAAGATTGCCACCTAGGGACACAAAGATTACTCCACCTGTTATGAAAGGCAGAATATAAAGTTTCAAGAAAAAAGGCCCAAGACTGTTTAAGTAGAGTTAGTTATCTGGAGTTTCACCTAAGCCAAGGGAAGCAGAAATTAAGGTTACCCCAGATAAAGGCCATCTGTAGCCTTCCAACCCCAACCTGCAGGCAACACATAAGAGAATTTTTAGGGGCAATGGGCTTCTGCCATATCTGGATTCCAAACTTCTCACTCAAAGCCCTTGTATGAAGACACTAAATGGGGGGAAGGAACACTTTCTTTGGGGAACTGAACAGGAGAAGGCATTTAAACAAGTTAAGCAGGATTTAACTGAGGCCCCTGCTTTGGGACTACCAGACATGGCCAAGCCTTTCTTCCTGAACATACACAGGCAGAGGGGAATGGCCATTGGAGTCTTAGCCGAAGTCCTAGGATCTTGACACTGCCCGGTAGCCTACTTATGCAAGCAACTAGATGTAGTGGCATAAGGATGGCCCCCCGTCTTAAGGTGTTAGCCACCATGGCCATGCTGGTAACGGAAGCAGATAAACTAACCCTGGCAAGCATTTAACTGTTAAAGTGTCACACTCAGTCCTAACCTTAATGGATCAAAGAGGACACCATTGGTTGTCAAATCCAAAAATGACTCAATATCAAGGGATCTTATGCAAGAATTCCCACATAACTCTAGAGACTGTAAAAACCCTCAACCCAGCCACCCGGCTTCCCATAGAACCAGGGGTCCCACTCTATGACTGCATAGAAACAATAGATAAACTATCATCTAGCCAAAGGATCTTACAGAGATCTCCCTCTCCAGGACCCAGATGTAGAACACATCAGTAATGGGAGCAGATTCACAAAGGCAGGAAATCGGAGGGCTGGATGTGCAGTAGTAACTTTGGACTCAGTATTAGAGGCCCAATGCTTGCCAATAGGAACATCAGGCTAGAGAGCAGAATGAACAGCTTTAACCAAAGCATTACTACTGGCAAAGGGCAAAAGAGCCAACATATACAAGTACTTTAAATATGCATTTGCCACCCTGCATGTGTACAGGAGTATCTATAAAAAAGAGAGCTCCTGACAGCCCAAGGAATATATATATATATATATAGTATCCAGAAGAAATTTTGCAGCTTTTAGATGCAGTATGGGAACCAAAAGAAGTAGTCATGATGCAGTGTAAAGGCCACCAGAAAGCATTAACACCAGAAGCTAAAGGAAATAGAAAAGCAGACAAGGAGGCTAAATGGGCAGCCCTGGGTGGTCTCCCTGAATCCAGCATAAAGGATACAGAGGCTGCCTGTGCCATGACCCTCCTCCCAGAGGCACTGTGTTCCAAATCACTCTCCAAATGAAAAGGCCTGGTTTGCTCAGGAAACTGGGAACTATACTAAAGGAAGATGGTAGAAGTTTGCAGATGGGAAGTTAGCCATTCCTGAAGTAGTAGCCCCTAGATTTGTAAAACAATTCCACCAAGAATCTCATATGGAAAAGACAGCATTAGAAGCACTATTAGGACGCCACTTAGGATACCACTTCTATGTGCCATGGCTCACTGTCATCTCCCGAGCCATTTGTGAACAATGCTTAACCTGCACCCAGAACAACCCACAGTAGGAGCCAACCCAGCCCCCAGGAATTCAAGAAGTAGGGGCAGCACCTTGTGAAAATTTCCTTGTAGATTTTACAAAGCTGCCCCATGCAGTAGACTATCACTATATGTTAGTGTTTGTACCTACCCAAGTTGGGTAGAGGCTTTCTCCACCAGGACAGAAAAGGCATGAGAAATAACTAGAATATTACTAATAGACATTATCTCCAGAATTGGGCTACCTTCAACTATAGGACCAAATAATGGCCCAGCATTTGCAGCCGAAGTTGTCCAAAACCTAACACGGCTGTTAAACTGGAAAGTGCATACTGCCTATCACTCACAGAGCTCAGGAAAAGTTGAGTATATAAATCAAATGCTCAAGCAGCTATTAAAGAAATCCCCCCAGGAAACCCATCTGCAATAGAATCAGGTCTTGCCCATGGTCCTCCTCTGAGTCAGGTGTACCCCCACCAAACAAACTGAGTATTCGCCCTATAAAATTCTGTATGGCTGGCCACCCACAATCATAACCCCACATTAAAGGGGACATCAGAGAGCTAGGAGAATTAACCCTGAGAAAGCAAATGCAGGCCTTAGGCATAATTATGCAGGAAATATAGAGTTGGGTTCAGGAAAAATTGCCTCTCAGTCTAACAGATCCTGTGCATCCCTTGAAACCCAGAAATTCAGTCTGGGCCAAAAAGTGGAACCCAGCCACAGTGGGACCAACATGGAATGGGCCCCATATTGTAATGTTGTCCACCCGACCACTGCTAAAATTTCAGACATTTGTCCATGGATCCATCATAGCTGGTTAAAGCCAGCAGCAGTTCAGGAAAAGTGGACCAGTAAGCAGGATCCAGAGCACCCAACCAGACTGATTCTGCAGCAAAACCAAGCTACCAGCAAGAGCAATAGCTCTGCTCTAGTCACACATCTGGAGGCTGAATAGTCCATGCATGGCTGAAACTTGAGGAGTCATCAGAAGTAAATGTGGATACAAATCTTAGGCCTAATTGTTATCTTAGTATTGTTAACTATTCTATTACTAAGCTGTCATCTTTGCCAACCCTTATGTCCATGGAAAATTCATCCTGTCCCCGTGTAGTGGTAAAGAAATGTCAATTTTCACGTTATTACCGTTAACTTCAATATCTGTACAAAAGGAAGGGCAACCAGTAGAGAATGTATTTACTGCCTGCAAACTACTGGGATTGGGAATACAGTAGTTAAAAACTTGCTGTATCAAACATATTATCAGTGTACAGTTAGGGGCTCATACTTACAACCAGAAAATTTATTCAGTTTGTAACCCAGGCAATAATCAACCGTATGTGTATTATAATCCCAAAATAGAGCCTAGAACTTGGTTTGAGGTCCGGGATAAGTCAATAGAGGGGGACCTACTAAATCAAACCACCCTTCTTCTTACTCCCTTTACAGCTAGGAGAAACTCTAGGATACCCTGTTTATAATAAAGTAAAAAGCAAAAGTAAAAAAAAGTGTAAATATCAGAGGAGGTATAAAAATAGAGGACTGGAAAGACACTGATTGGCCACCTTAAAAATTATTCAATATTATGGTCGAGTTACTTGGGCACAAGACGGGTCACTGGGATACTGTACTCCCACTTATATGCTTAATTGCATTATAAGATTACAAGCAGTGCTAGAAATCATTACCAATAAAACTGCACAAGCTTTAAATCTATTGGCTGTATAATCCACAAAATTAAGAAATGCTATTTACCAAAACAAACTAGCTTTAAATTGCCTCCTAGCCCAGGAAGGAGGCGTATGTGGAAAGTTTAACCTAACTGTTGCTTAGAAATTAATAATAATGAAAAAGCTGTCATGGAAATAACTGCAAAAATGCAAAAGTTGACCAATGTCCCATTTCAACTTTGGAAACCTGGATGGTCACCAGACTCCCTCTTTGGAGGTTGGTTATCATCTTTTGAAGGATTTAAAACACTAATAGTAGGGTTTGTGCTTATTCTAGGTAGTTGTTTAATCCTCCCATGTCTTTTGCCTCTCTTGTTTCTGAGCATACAGTCAACCACAGAAGCAATAGTAGCTAAGCATACCACCACCCAAATAGTGGCATTAACTAAGTATCAACCTGTCTCTCAGGAAAAAAACCTATCATTGCCCCCCTCCCATGAGCTGCCTGGAGGCAATGGGCTCATAGAACTTATGTAAATTTTGCCTTAGGTAAACCAAAACAGGAACCACAGTAACTGGGTAAAACAGATTAAGTTATCTCAACAGCACCTCAATAAACACAAAAGGCTACATCCTCTATCAAGGTAATTCAGAGGTATATCAAGGCAGAGCTCTCAAAGTCCTGAAATCAGTTTCAAGAAATTCTGTCTAAACCTCCTTGTCAGGACCACCATGACATCCTATCTAGCCCCAGAAGATGCCTGGCTAGCCAATGATTGGTAAGATTCCTCATGGGAAGAACAATCTAAGACAGGCACAGTCACACAGCGGCATAAAGGCCAAGGCTAGAAAAAGGCCCTGGCACTATATCTAACTGGAGGTACTAAGCAGAGCAGCCACAAAGCATGCCTATCCCCTATTAGCCATCCCAAAGTAAAAGAAAGTAAAACTTTGGCCAAAAAATCAAGGTGCAACTTACATAAAGGCAATTAAAAACATCTGTCCTACCCAGTATTCTCTTCTACATTGAATTTAGTACTGTCTTCAAAGAGAAGACCATTACACTGGTACATTCTATTAAAAGGATTACTTCATAGAGGGCACCAAAGCGGGGAATGAAGAGGTAAAATTAATAAAAATAAAATTAATGCAGGAAAGAGAAGCAAAAATTAAATTTTTCTTTTATAAGCAAACTTCCCTGAGTCCTTCCCTGTCCCATGGGATATCCTGCTTTGCAGGTTTTATAAGTTTATAAATTCTTGTATTCTTGTTCTCTATAGCTGATAACTATAAGTTTCTGTAACACTGCAAAGGTCATAAGAAATACCCAAGCAGGCAGGACTCTGGCCTTCTGGGTGCTGTAGCAGAAGGCAATAGATAAGGCCCGTGCTAGAATCCTTGAGCTCTACAGATAGCGAACATCTGGGATGCATAACTACAGTCATGTAAGCCTAAGTTAGGTGCCTGACATTGCTTAATAAATTGCCTTTGTTCTACACCTGCAAACTTGTTTTAGCGCCATTGTGTACTACATGTAAAAAAAAGCGAAGCCCTGTCGTTGCTAGGTCTCTGCAATTTTGTTCCCAGTCAGGGAACCAGCTGGGCCAGTATACACCTAAAATAAACTCCTTCTGTAACCTCAACAGTCTCTCCAGTCTTTGAAATTCCACAAAAGTATGGGCATGTCTCTCTCTCTCTCTCTCTCTCTCTCTCTCTCTCTCTCTCTCTGTGTGTGTGTGTGTGTGTGTGTGTTTCAGAGAACTGAATTCACTGCTTTATTCCAAAAATAGGATGTTGATCACGTGATACTTAAATATGACAAAAAATAGAAAAAGCAATAATGAGTAATATTTGTAAGTGGGAAATAGTGTATACTTTATAAATAATTTTTTATTTATATTTTTTAATCTTCTCCTCTCTCCTCCTTTCACATAGTATTTGGGGCTTATGAATAAATATTTAAAAAGCAAAATATGACAACACCATGAATAGAGAAATGTGTTATACATAAATGTAGAAATAAACATGAAATAACTGAGTATTTTATAGCAGATCCCCCAATAATTAAAACCATGCCTTTTAAAGTAATTGTTATCTTAGTTCTGCATTAAAAATTAAATAGATTTTTTAATAGATTAAAGCACAATTTTATTTATTTTCTCTTATTTTATATTGCACTCAGGAACATGAGCAAAAAATCAAAACCTGTTTTTTTTTTCTCTGAGTGTTTTGTTTCTCTCAAAAGGAAGTTTATTTCTTTAAAATAAAAGAAGTATTCGAGGACAATCATACGCATTATCAGTACTCAGCAATTCAGTTTATGGAAAATTATTTGCCCCCCTCCAAGACACACAATAAATACTAAAATAAATTACCAAAAGTGTACTCAAAGATTACAATGAAAATGACAGTAAATTGGTCAAAACATTCAATGCATTAAGCAAATATGTCAATAGGTACTGAAGAGAATGGTATACTGGGGACATATATATATATCTTAATGTGTTTATGATTCTGCTTTATCTTTCTTGCTTTATCACAATTTGTGATATATTGTTGAGTAATAATAAAGAATTAGAAATCACAGCTTCACTTAATCTACTCCATGGTGATAGTCAAAACACCACCTTGGTATTAATCACCCTGATTTTATGCCAGCCATGAAAAGTTGGTCTCTGCAAGGGTTACCACCTTGTCTTTCAGACTTAATTGTCAATTCTAGTAATAAATAATTTTTATTTCAATTTATTTTCTGCTGAACTACCAACTATTCATATTGATTTTATATCAGTTGATTTATATGCATTATATGCATTTATATTTAAAGCAAATTTTACCTATTTTTCACTTTCTTTCCCCCTTTATCCTAGTATCTGCATTACATCCAGAATAGCTCTTCCACTTACTAAACTGGGGATATGGGAACTGCTCTCAGACGCTGAGCCAATTGGAACAGCTCTTTACACAAGGTAGGACTCTCAAGTGCTAGGTACCATCTCCAGCTTGAATGTCATGGGCTCCAACCATTCCTATTTAGCTTTCATAGATTTATTTGAATGTTTCTCAGTTTTTTGTAAGTCCTTTGATGGATCTCTAGAGACAGTGAATGATTGTTTTCACTGATTTCATTAGCTTAATATGTCTCCCCCAGGAGACATTTCCCCAGGCTCCTCTCATACTGCCATTCTGGGTATCTCACCTCCCTCAGAGGTAAAGTTCCCTTGGAGAGGCATCATACTTATCATCATCTGTTAATTAACTTATCACCAGATGCATAAGATGCACTGAAAACAATAGGTCCTAGAAGTGGAAGCTTAATAAAACAAAGTGGTACACAACAATGGAGTGAATACACTTATGTCAGCTAAAACAATGCTACCTCACCATTGTCAATGGGACAAAAATCAATGACAAATAGTGCCTGCTGAGAAGCAGACACAAAAGAAACACCATTCACCTGTTCACCACATAATGTATTAAAGAGAATGGTATAAAATGGTGAATTTTTATTCTCTTAGTGGATGCTTTGATATAGCTACTAGGGTAGAGGTAGAGGATGAGCCCTGAGAGGCTTGAGAAAATGATGGGGATCAGCAATTTTTATACTTTAACCTGTACTTCAGTATCTAGGGATCCTGTTTAAACTACAATTCTGATTCAGTTGGAATGAATTTCTGGTGGGGCCATAAATCTGCATTTCCAATAAACTTCCAGGTGATTCCAGTAACACTGGTAACTGCACTTCAAGTAGCAAGAGTTTAGAGCAGCGGTCCTCAATCACTTTTGACACTAGAGACCAGTTTCATGAAAGACAATTTTTCCATGGACAGGGTGGCAGGGAGTGTAGGGAGGAGATGGTTCAGGATAAAACTGTTCCACCTCAGATACCAGGCATTCAGTTAGATTCTCAGAAGAATACAACAAGCTAGATCCCTCACATGTGCAGGTCACAACAAAATTCATGCTCCTATGAGAATCTAATGCCACCACTGATCTGACAGGAGGTGGAGCTCAGGTGGTAGTGCTCACTCGCCCACTGTTCACCTCCTAAGGAGTGGCCCAGTTCCTAACAGGACACAGACTGCTATTGGTCTGTGGCCCAGGGAGGGTTGGAGACCCCTGGTTTAGAGTACTAAGGATGGAAACTACTGAATGGGCATTGGGGGAGAGGAGAAAAGGAGGAGACTGAAAGGGAGAGAAGAAAGCACAGATGTGGGCTCTTATGGAGCAAGCAAGGAGTGGAAGTTTTACTCTTTGCAGTGTAGCATCCCTTCCTTGTGTCTTCTCAAGCAGTCAGAATGTTTTGTTATCTGAAACTATATAGTGCTGAGGAAGGGATACTCTTCCCAATAAGTGGTATCGGGAAAAAATGCATATCCACATGCAAAATAATAAGGTGGACCCAAACCTTACATCATATTAAAAATTAACCCAAATTGGATGAAAGACAGAAATATAAGAGCCAAAATTATAAAAATCAGAAAAACAACCTCCCATAGAGGAGTGCTTTATGAAATTGGATTTGTCAATGATATCTTGGATATGACACAAAAAGCACAGGCAACAAAAGATAAAATAGATTTGACTTCATCAAAATTAAAAGCTTTTGAGCATCAAAATATACTATTAAGAGAATGAAAAGGCAACACACAGAATAGAGAAACTATCGGTCAATTATGTATCTGACAAAGGATGAATATACAAGATGTATAAAACACCTCCTAAAAATAAAAACAAAACACAATTCAAAAGTGAGTAAAAGACTTGAATATACATTTAACCAAAGAAAATAAACAGTGTTCACTTTGGCAGAAAACTGAAAATAAAACTCTGATACATGATACAACATTGATGAACCTTGAAAACATCATGCTAAGTGAAATAAGCTAAATACAAAAGGACACATATTGTATGATTCTACTTACGTGAGAGATCTAAAATAACTAAGTCTATAGAGAAAAAAGTGCAATAGTGGTTACTAGGGTCTGGCAGGATGGCATGTAGAATTACTGTTTAATGAGTATGGAGTTTCAGTTTGAGATGATGAAAAAGCTTTCATGTAGTACGGGTTGCAAAACAATGTGAATGTACTTAATGTTGCTGAAGTACAGTCAAAGGGTTAAATAGTAAAATCTTATGTATATTTTACCAGAATTAAACAAATGCTATATGGTATTATTTAAACTTTTTTTCTAGAATATGGTGAAAGGGTTGACATTTGCACCTAGATTTGCTAGAGGTGGAACTAAGTATTTAAACAGATGCAGAACCAGGTGAAGAGATAAACACAAGAAATGAAAATTTGGGAAAAGAATTTGGACTTTGAAGGATCATAAATTTGAGCAAAGTTTACCTAAATTTTCCAGGGACTGGGAAACCCTAACTGACACCTGGGCTATAACAACATAATTATAATTAGTGCTTATCATATACCAGGTATTGCACCTTATGGAAATTTCTTCTTTAATCTCACTATAATGTAATGGCATAGGTATACCTCATTTAATACAGGAGGGAACTTCAATAAATGGAATGCTTAAACCTGTATAGTCAGTAGGTTCTTTTTTAAACATTAGGCTGGCTGAATCTAAAACCAATTCCTATTCTTGCGGAAAAGATTCCACTTTTGTTTACCAAAGACCAGATAAACTTAAAAGGAGGAGAAAAAATGAGTGAAACAGATAGTCTGTTGAAAAGTTAAGAAAAACTATTAAAGGAAAACAGAGGAAAAAGGTAATGTACTGATCATATTGTTCCTATATATCTCCATTTATGTTTCTTTGTACATGAATGAGCTGACATTTCAAATTTTGACAGACTGGAGATGTATCATACAGTAATATTCACTTTACTGATTGATTTTAAAAGGGGAAATCTAGAAGTGAGAGCTACATTGAAATAAAATTCCTAAGAGAATCTTTTTTACCACTAGCCTCAATCCCCTGGCACTGCTGAAATTTAAGTGGAAATTCCAGAGAGAAATAGCTTAGCTGCATTTTTATAGTTGGAAGTGTGAATATAAACTTTTCTAGGTATCCTTTCTACTTAATGCTTTTTATTTTAGGCCTTTCCTTCAGTTAACATTAAGCCATCACTATGCTTGAGAAGTATGATTTCGGGACTATTTTTTCCTCATTGCACATGTGAGTCCTTTAGACCACAAAGGAGAGGAAGAACCCACACTACAGATTCAATCCCTCTCGGGAGCACACTGGGGCAAAGCTCCTGGCTACAACAATTTTGAAGCTGTCTATATTACAAAAATAAACACATGGCAGGGAATACAACAGTGCCAATCATAATTGTCAATAAACACCTATTGTTAAGGTGGACAACTGACAAAATAACACTCGAATTTGGGAAGGGAGTGCCCATGCAGGAAATTCTGAGACTCTGTCCATTTAGCTACAAGAATCTTCATTCAAATGTGTAAGGACAAAAGATCTTTATGAAGAGAGTATGAAAACTTGCCAAGAAGTGCAATCTGGCTTTCTACTAAAATTTAAAGTTATAGAGGAAGCTTAGCTAACCAGCTCTAAGGAGGTGGTGAGGAATGGCGAACAACTCTCAGATACCCGATTCCCATTCTACTTTCATTTCCTTGCTCTGTGTCTTAGTCAACACCAAAGTTATGACTCCACATTTGGCTCCTCAAGTTCCACCAAGCATAAGCTAAGGCTGTATATCCCACCAGTTTCAGCTATTCAGAGTAACCATTTCTGAGGCTTTAGTGTTCTATTTTCAATTTAGTCACCAAGCACAAGACACTCCAAAACAGATAGAGAAATGATACATTACATTGATGATCCAAAAATAACAAAAATTCTACCAGGATGAGAATAAGGTGGTAGGCATGCTCTTGCTTCAGGGTAACCAGAAGTTTCAACTTGTAAATGCAAAGGGACAGAAAGATCAGAACTGCAGTCATGATGTCCTTTATGTGCTTACACCTGGTCATTTCTCCACATAGCTTTAAATGAATATAAGTAAAATATAAATGTGGAGAAAGATTTGTGTCTATAGGGAACCACTGTTAAGGAAATAGATGAATTCATGTCCTTTGTAGGGACATGGATGAATCTAGAAACCATCATTCTCAGCAAACTGACACAAGGACAGAAAATCAAACACCGCATGTTCTGATAGATGGGTATTGAACAATGAGAACACATGGACACAGGGAGGGGAGCACCACACACTGGGGTCTGTTGGGGGCCACTAGGGGAGGGACAGCAGCGGGTAGGGAGGTTGGGAAGGGATAACAAGGGGAGAAATGCCAGATATAGGTGCTGGGGGGATGGAGGCAGCAAACCACATTGCCATGTATGTATCTATGCAACAATCCTGCATGTTTTGCACATGTACCCCAGAACATAAAGTGCTATAATATATATATATATATACACACACACACACACACACACACATATATATATATACACACACATATATATATATATACACACACATATATATATACACAAATGGAAACAATATTTAGAATTGGTTCCACTGTGAACATTCTATTTTTTTCATATTCCTTTCTCTTGAGTACTTAACAGGCATCTCTTTTAAAAAACAAAAATATGTATTTTGAAACTAATCATCCTTACCCTCTAATGTTGCCATTTTCATGAGTTATTTCTTTTCTTTGTGGGTTCCTGAATTATTATAAAAATAGATTACTATAGTGAAACAACAATTAACTTCAAATCAAAACATGAACATGTGAGTAAATATGCCACTACTGACTAAATCTAATTGATTCAACAATATAGTACATTTTAAGATCAGAAATAACATTAAAGATAGAATTTAGTTTTTGAAATGTGGAATTCTTAATTTTTGTAAATCTAATTTTTAAAGCAAAATAAATCAGTCACAATTTGTAATATTCTAAGCCAAGAATTTTGCTAGAATGCAAAAAGAAATCTGAATAATGCAATAAGGAATGTTCTATAATCTGAAATTCTCTTGGACCTTATTATCATAAATAGCAGGCAGGCCTCATTATATCATGGTTTCACTCATATCAGAATCTTCCTAGCATGGAGCTCAAGAATGAAATATAGCAAAGAGAGCAACTCTCCAAAGTACTCTTTTTTCTTATTTCTAAAGAATTTTGCCAACAGTTATTACCTGTTATACTGGAAAAACAGTTGATGGGTATTTATAATCGTTCAATGTCTGTTACATTGCTTTTTCTTGTAGGCAATCTGTTTGTCCCTCCATTCAATTTCTCCCTCTTTTTGAGAAAATGGATCTAACCAGTGCATGTCTGGATATGATCTCAGTGCTGAAATCCACAATGTAGAAAATACTTTCCAGAATCTTGGAGAAGAAACACAACTAAAAGGGCCCAGCTGAGTGGCCCCACACCAGATGGACAGAGCCTCCTCTATAGGGTTGGTGGTCTGGATTCAAAAACAAACTGGAGGACACCTCCCCACTGCTCAGGCTTAGGAATGACAGTGATTATCAGCTATTGTGACAGTGATAAAGTAATGACTTGCACATGTATGTGTATGGAAGCACAAACTTTCCCTCTGAAGTTTTGAGCCTGAGTGTTGAAATAAATTGATAATACACAGATTAACAGGGAAAAGGGGCATGCATGTCTATACACATTCATATGGATATGGGAGCCACACACAAAGTATAATACTCAAAGAAGGGAACAGATGGTTGAAGTTTTTTTGTTTTGTTTTGAGACAAATCTCCCTCTGCTGCCCAGGCTGGAGTGCAGTGGCACAATCTCACTCACTGCAACCTCCGCCTCCTGTGTTCAAGGGATTCTCTTGCCTCAGCTTCCTGAGCAGGTGGAACTGTAGGTGGGAACCACTATGCCTGGCTCATTTTTGTATTTTTAGTAAAGATAGGGTTTTACCATGTTAGCCATGCTGGTCTCAAACTCCTGACCTCAAATGATCCGCCCATCTCGGCCTTCCAAAGTGCTAGGATTACAGGCATGAGTCACCACGGCCAGCCAGGTTGAAGTTTTTATACCATCCTAAGGTTACAGAATAAATAGGGGCTTGTGCTTAGGGTGGCTTCACAAGCTATGGGAGAGTGAAAGGTAGAAAGCATGGCAAGCCAAGGCTGTCTTGGAATGCAGATGATCTCTCAGGTAATCTCAGAGCTGCTCTCGGAAAAAAAAATACATGGACCTGAAAAGTGTCAGACTTTTGTCCCCATTCTCTGAGTTCATCTTTCCTAGATTCAGATAAGGGCAGCCTCAGAGAATGCCTGACTGTTTATTTCACTAATATAAATTTTCTCTACAGATTCAAACTTCCCTTGCAAAACACAGCTTTCATAGCTGTTCCTGTGGTTTGCAGACCCTTGGACTGGCCATATCAAAATATACCAAAGAAGTGTATTTTGGATTGAAATATTCTGGTTTACTTCAAATGAAATTTGTTGGGCTTGTTCTTGAAAACAGTAAATCATTTTCCCCTTCCTAAGTACCCTAGTTTATTGCACACAATTGAACCTTAGTTGCACATTTCAACTGCTAAGCAAACACAGAGTTGGTGCTCTTGCTCAGAGCTGTGAGCTGACAGTGTGACTTTAACTCCTCTTTATTCTCTTAAGACTAATTCAAAGTCTGGACATCATCTTCCACCCCCATCTCTCCCACACCCTCTACCTCAAACTGTAACACTTTCCACTTCCTTGATAGACTTCCCAATCTCTTCCATCTTACCTGAGCCTTTCACATTGTGGGCCCATGTTTCTGGCCTCACTAATTCAATCTTGGGAATGATCTCCTTCTTTACTTCAGGGCTTAGAGAGACTCCTTCCTACCTTCTTCTCGCTAAACAGCTCATGTATCCAATTCTCATGGAGCTCCTATACCATGGGACAGAGTCAGGGATCCTAGCTGATACCCTTTGCTCCCTGAAATCTGGGGACAGGAGTGGCAGTGGTGATATGGTACCCTAGGCTAGGCTTAGGTGAAGGAGGGAGCTTCTGCTCTTTCTATGACATGACAGTTCAGGGCCAACAAATCTATCACTTCTAAGGGATTTTGAGTCAATTCTCCTCAATTAGAAACTTGAATTTTCCTCAGAGTCAACAAAGGTCATTTCATTTTTCAGATTCTGGCTTATTTTGATCCTTGTTTCTGCCAAATTTATATCTGCATCTTGTCACCCCAGGTACCTTTTTTTTAGGTTTTCACTTGATGTTTGCTAATTGTTGAAATCCTTCCCACTCTACTTATCTTACTTTTAGGGTAAATGCAGGCCTACCATCTAATATATGAAACTTTTGGTGCTGGCTGTGTTTAGGAATTCAGAAGTTTTCAGATATTTGAAGGATAATATGGTGTATATACTATAAATTATACATTCAACAGGATTTGTGGCTGCATATTTATTAAGGCTAAATAAGATATATTAAATACCATAAATAGTTTAAAATAAGATTTTCTCTCAAATGAGTTTGATATGAACTTACAACAAAAACGTATACTTGTTTATAAAGCTTTTTGTATTTTAAAATTAAGGTTATGGGTGGTAGACCTGTATTATGTTGTATAAATTCTAGAAATGAGTGATAGTAAAATTTAGTATATTAAGATAATTTGGCTTTGTTTTTCATTGTTTAATAAAAATGATTTATTTTTCTAATTTTGGAGACAGCATAAGGATAGAGTAAAACAAATAGTTGATAACAAGCCAGAAAAAGGAAGTAAAACAAGTGACAGTTGGGCAGGGTACTGAGGGAAGAAAGTCAGTTAGGGGAAATAAAGATAAATATCAGCTGACTAGAACAGTGCATTAATAACAGAACAGTGATAGAACATGGAGGCAAAGAAAATATTTATTACTTTGACAGCATAATCAAAAAATTTTCTTAACTATTACTTTTGAATGTACATTGCAAACTCACAGACATAAGTCCAGGTAAAAGAAAAGTATCATAAGCCTGGCTGTCCCTATTAATCATCCTGGTTTCTACATTTTTTGGTGTTCCAAAAGGAAATATTTTTAAAGAGAAGCACTTAGGACAGTTTCTAGTAGGGAAGCCGAGAACACCCTTCAGTGTTACAAACCTCAGTATGCTCTAGGAATTCTTTGTTAAGGATCCTGCAATAATACACACAGTAATGACTGAAGGGTAGAGGAAAGTTGCCAATTCCCTAAATTGTAAATGTAAGAAGACTCAAGGTTTTTATTTTAACATTGGGATGGGTCTTATTTGACACTAAATTACTTCTGATACTCAAATTATTGCTTCAGTCAAAATGTGGTCAGCCTATGGAAAAATATGGTTAAAAGGGAAATAATTGTTATCACCCAAAAGTATAAACTCCTGCAGCACTGATGATGGTATTTCATAAAAGAGAGAGGGTGTTTCTTCAATTCCTCTTATTTTAACCACAATTTTGGTTTTCCTGCCAAGTTTCAAGATTGTGAAGGATCTAGAAACACCCCTGCCCATACGATCTATTTAATAAATTGTTTCCTTTATAGGAAAGATAGAAAGTAGTAAAAAAAAAAAAAATGCAACAGACAGAAAAACTGTCAATCACATGCTTAACTCATCAATCATAGAATTGCAATGCAATTTCAAAGGGTGTTAATTTCTCACAAATAGGGAGAAAAGTATGCACGAGCACAGATCCCACTGCCACTGCGAGGATGAAGCACTTTAGCTAGAACACCTCATTGGAATGTTGTTGCCAACAGACTGAGAACACATAGGCCCCTCTAGCACAGCAGGATTCTAACCTCGAGGGGCCAGAGAAAAAAGCCAAGGACACAATTCCAGCCTCCCTGACTTAAAGCACATAGCCCAGGAGTGATGAGATGAAGCATGGCACACTGAAATCTTCCACAAAGTGAGCCAGTCAAATGAACCCACCTTGTAACACACTCAAAGCCACAAGGGAATCAAAGACGATAAAGGCAAAAAATGCAATCCAAAGGACAGTAACCTCAATGATTAAAGGAACATCAGGCCACACAGATGAGAAAAAAGCAGTGTAAGAATTAGAGCAACTCAAAAACTCAACACTTCCCAGCAATGGTTCCTGACCAGGCTGACATGGGTGAAATGACAGACAAAATTCAGAATCTGGATAGGAACTAAGATGACAGAGACTCAGGAGAAATTTGAAAACAACCCGAGGAATCTAAAGAATCCAATAAAATGATGTAAGAGGTCAAAGATGAAATAGCCATTTTAAGAAAGAACCAAACTGATCTGATAGAGCTGAAAAACTCACTACAAGAACTCCGTAATACAATCACAAGTATTAAAAGCAGAACAGACCAAGCTGAAGAAAGACAGCTAGATGACCAGTTCTTCAAATCAACTCAGACAAAAATAAAGAAAAAATAATGAATGAATCCTGCAAGACACCTGGGATTCTGTAAAGAGACCAAATCTGTGACACATTGGCTTCTCTGAAAGAGAGAGAGAGAGAGCAAGCAACTTGCAAAACATATGTGAGGGTATTGTCCACAAAATTTCTCCAACCTCAGTAGACAGGACAACATTCAAATTCAAGAAAGGCAGAGAACCTGTATGAGACAGTATACAAGATGATCATCCACAAGGCACATAGTCATTAGATTCTCCAAGGTCAATATGAAAGAAAAAATAATAAAGGCAGCTAGAGAGAAGGGTTAGGTCACCTACAAAAGGAACACCATCAGTCTATCAGTGGACTTGATATGGTTTGGATCTGTGTCCCCATCCAAATTTCATGTTCAATTGTAACCCTTAATGTTATAAACAGGGCCTCATGAAAGGTGACTGGATCATGGGAGCAGATCCTTCATAAGTTGTTTAGTACCATCTCCTTGGTGCTGTTCTTATGTTCAAGATGTGATCTGGCTGCTTCTAACAACCTATACGCATTTGTGTGAGCAAAAAAATGGAAACTGGAACTTATATTTAAGAGGGAAGCAGAGCATAAATGTTTGGAAAATGTGCAGCCTGCCCATGTGGTAAAAAAATAAAAGCCCACTTTCAGGGGAGCAGTTCAAGACTGCTACAGAAATCTGCACAACTAAAAGAAGAGTTAGTGTTGACAGACAAGACAATGGGGATAATTCCTCAAAGGCATTTCAGAGACCTGTGGCAACCCCTCTCATCACATGCACAGAGGCCTAGGAGGGAAAAATGGTTTTATAGGCCAGGCCCAGGGCAGTCTCAGTATACTGCTCCCTGCATCCCAGCCACTCCAGCTCCACCCATGGCAAAAAGGGTCCCAGGTACAGCTCAGGCTTCTGCTCCAGAGGTCGTAAGTCATAAGCATTGGCAGCTTCCATGCAGTGTTAAGCCTGTGGGTATGCAGAATGTAAGAACTGAAGCTTGGGACCCTCTGCCTAGATTTCAGAGAATGTATGGAAACATCTAGATGTCCAGGCAGAAGCCTGATGCAGAGGCAAAGCCTTCATGAATAATATCTACTAGAGCAGTGTGAATAGGAAATGTGGGTTTGGAGCCCATACAGTGTCTGCACTAAGACACTGCGAAGCAGAGCTGTGAAAAGAGGTCATTCGGACCCTGGAATGGTAGAGCTGTCAGCAGCTGTACCCAGCACCTGGAAAAGCCATAGGCACTCGATGACAGCTCATGAGAGCAGTCACGGGGGTAGAATCATAGAAAGACACAGGGGCAAAGCTGCCCAAGGCTTTGAGAGCCCCTCACTGACACCAGTGTGCCCATGACGTGTAACATGGATTCAAAGGAGTTCATTTTGGAGCTTTAAGATTTATTGACTGCCCAATGCATTTTGGACTTACACAGGGCCTATAGTTCCCTTTTTTGGGCCAAGTCCTCCCTTCTAGAATGGGCATATTTACCCAATGTCCATACCCCCATTGCATCTTGGAAGTAACTAACTTGTTTTGATTTTAAAGGCTCATAGGCAAAAGGGACTAGCCTTGTCTCAGATGAAACTTTCAACTTCGGACTTTTGAGTTAACGCTGAAATGAGTTAAGACTTTGGCAGACTATTGGGAAGGCATGATTAGATTTTGCAATGTGAGGACATGAGATCTGAGAGGGACCAGGGGTAAAATGATATGGTTTGGCTCTGTGTCTCCATCCAAGTCTCATGTTCAATTGTAATCCTCAATGTTGAAGATGGGGCTTGGTGGGAGGTGATTGGATTATGGGGTGAATCCTTCATGAATGGTTTAGCACTATCCCCTTGGTGCTGATCTCATGATGATGAGTGAGTTCTCATGAAATTTGCTTGTTAAAATGTGTATAGCACCTCCCCTCCCTCTTTCTCCTCCAACAATGAAAGATGTGCTTGATTCTTTTTCACCTTCTGCCATGGTAGTAAATGTCTTGAGGCCTCCTCAGAAGTAGAAGCCTCTATGCTTCCTGTAGAGCCTGTGGAACCATGAGACAATTAAGCCTCTTTTCAACATAAGTTACCCAGTCTCAGGTATTTCTTTACAGCAGGCTGAAAACAGACTAATACAGGACCTTTCAGGAGAAGCCCCACAAGCCAGAAGAGATTGGAGGCCTATATCCAGCATTCTTAAAGAAAAGAAATTTCCACCAAGAATTTCATTATCCAGTGAAACTAAGCTTCATAAGTGAAGGAGAAATATGATCCTTTTAAGATAAGCAAATGCTAACAGAATTCATTACTACCAGACCTGTTTTACAAGAGATCCTGAAGGGAGTGGTAAATATGAAAATGAAGACTATTACCAGCCACCACAAAAACAAACTTAAGTAGATAGATCACGGACACTATAAAGCAACTACACAATCAACTCTGCATAACAATAAGCTAATAATATGATGTCAGGATCAAATCTACACATATCCATAATGACTTTGAATTTAAACAGGCTAAATAAAGCCCCATGTAAAAGGCACAGAATTGCAAGGTGAATAAGAAGTAATACCTAATGGTATGCTGTCTTCAAGAGAGCCATGTCACATGCAATGACACCCATAGGCTCAAAGTAAAGGAATGAAAAAAAATCTACCAAGCAAACAAAAAACAACAACAACAAAAAGCAGGGGTTGCTATTCTATTTTCAAACAAAGCAGACTTTAAACTAACAAAGAACAAAAAAGACAATGAAGGGTATTACATAATGGTAAAGATCTCAATTCAATATGAAGACATAATTATCTTAAATATAAGTGCACTAAACACAAGAGCATTCATGCAGATTCATAAAATAACTACTTGGAGACCTATGAAGAGACTTAGATAACCACACAATAGTGGAAGACTTCAACACCCCACTGACAGTATTAGACAGATCAAGACAGAAAACGATTCCAAACAAGGATACTTGTTTAGGACCTGAACTGAACTATTTGGGACCTCAACTCAACACTTGACATAATGGACCTAATAGACAACTACAGAACTCTCAATCCAAAAACAAAACAACATACATTTTTCTTATCTGCATGTGGCACATACTCTAAATAATCAACCACACAATTGACCAAAGAACAATTCTCAGAAAATTCAAAATAATTGAAATCATATCAAGCACATTCTAAAACCACAAAGCAATAAAAACAGAAATCAAACTAAGAACATCACTCAAAACTATAAAATTATATGGAAATTAAATAATGTTCTCCTGAAAGATTAAATAATGAAGTTAAGGCAGAAATAAATGAATTCTTTGAAACTAATGAGAACAAAGATACAACCTACCAGAATCTCTGAGCCACAGCTAAAACAGTTTTAAGAGGATAGTTCATACTGCTAAATGCCCACATCAAAAAGTTAGAAAAAGTTCAAATGAACCACATATCATTATAATTAGAGGAACTAGAGAAGCAAGAGCAAATCAACCCCAATGCTAACAGAAAACAAGAAATACTCAGCCAGGAGCAGTGGCTCATGCCTGTAATCCCAGCACTTTGGGAGGCTGAGGTAGGTGGATCACCTGAGGCCAGAAATTCAAGACGAGCCTAGCCAACACGGCAAAAACCCATCTCTACTAAAAATACAAAATGCACACCTGTAATCTTAGCTACTCTGGAGGCTGAAGCACAAGAATCGCTTGAACCTGGGAGGCAGATGTTGCAGTGAGCTGAGATCACATCACTGCACTCCAGCCTGGGTGACAGAGCAAGACTCTACCTCCAAAAAAAAAAAAAAAAAAAAAAGACAAGAAATACCCAAAATCAGAGTTGAAATGAAAGAAACTGAGGGACAGGTGTGGTGGTTCACACCTGTAATCCCAGCACTTTGGGAGGCCAAGGCAGGCAGATCACTTGAGGTCAGAAGTTCAAGACCAGCTTGGCCAATATAGTGAAACCCTGTCTCTACTAAAAGTACAAAAATTAGCTGGGCGTGGTGGTGGGTACCTATAATCTCAGCTACTTGGGAAGCTGAGGTGGGAGAATCGCTTGAACCTGAGAGGTAGAGGTTGCAGTGAGCCAAGATCACACCATTGCACTCCAGCCTGAGCAAGGGAACATAACTCCAAAAAGAAGAAAATAAAATATAAAAAACTAAAGAAATTGAGGATCATAAAATAGACAAATGAATCCAAGAGTTTGTTTTAAATTTCTAGTGACTCAGCCCTTCCTCTCTTCCAGATACACAGAGGCAGACACCTTTCAATGGAGATTTCCTTTATAGATGTAAATTTCTTTTACAAAAGTGTTTCAAAATAGACAGCTAAATATTGGAAATGTGTATTTTGAAGACCAATATTGTTCCCTGGTTGATATTTTAAAATCAGTGTCTGTTTCTTAGCTAAAATTACTGATTTCAGGGTGGGGTCCTTTAATGAACAGGGAAAACAAAGCATTTTCTATTCCTGGACTCAGCATAGATAGCTCTGAAAAAGAAGCAAGGCTACTTTACCTGAGGACCTATTTTTTCTAAACACTTTATCCGATTTTTAAACTATTTTATTTTTTTCTAGTTTAAGCCAAAGTAACCTTTTCATGTGACTTACCAAAACCAATAAGATTTAACTAAGGTTAAGATTTAACCAAGTATCAGAGGTGTTTGAACCAGAGAAACTCCATTTTGAGTAGGGATTAGGTAAAATGAGGCTGAGATCTACTGGGCTAAATTCCCAGATGATTAAGGGATTCTAACTTACAGGATGAGATAGGAGGTATTAAAACACATGCCCTGAATGAAGAGACCCCTTAAACAGGCTTCATGTGAGCAACATGGCTGTTTATTCAACCAGGTGCGGGCAGGCTGAGTCCAAAAAGAGAGTCAGTGGAGGGCAGTGGGATAGGAGTTGGCTTTATAGGTTTGGGGTAGGCAGTGAAAAGTTACAGAAGTTACAGTTTAGGGTGGTTTTTACAAGCTAGGAGGGGGCCATAGGGTCTGGGGTCGCAAGGTTGACCAAGGTCAGTTACAAAGTCCAATTGCCTTGTCAGTTGAGGTGGAAATAAGAAACAATACAGAATGTCTCAAAGTTAATTAGGTGCCACATGGGTTGAACATTTCTTCTCCTTTTGTGGTTTTCCAGTTACTTCACACTTTCTAGTTCCGAGAGTCCATCCAAAGGTGTACGTGCAGGTCACAGGGGTTGCCATGTCTCAACTTAGGGTATTGCCTGTGGTGCAGCCAGTTAAACTAAAAGACCTTACAAGGGGTCAGCAGAAAATACAGGTAACAAAGACCTTGCTGATAAAACAGGTTGCAGTAAAGAAGCTGCTCTAGCCCACCAAAAACCAAGATGGCCACAAGAGTGACATCTGACAATCCTCACTGCTGCACTCTCATCAGCACCCTTGTAAATGCTGGAGGGTGTTCAGTTTCTTGGTGTCTTCAACAAAGAATTGGACAAAAGCACAAACAAAGCAAGGAAGGAATGAAGGGATATATTGAAAATGAGAGTACACTCCACAGTGTGAGAGTGGGCCTGAGTATAGGTGCTCAAAGGCCCTGTTACAGAGTTTTTGTGAGTTTACATACCCACTACTTGGGGTATGCCGTATGTAAATGAAGAGGATGAAGTAAAGTTATAATATGACTCCAATCAGTAAAGGAAAACCAGGCTCTTCACCTCTAATTGAATTAGAAAAAACCACATGGACACATGTGGAGTAGTTTTAAGGACCAGAGAGCTTAATAAGTAAGAAAGAATGGAAGAGACAGAAGGAAGAAGCTCCCCTGTACAGACACAGAGGGAGGGGGGCTCCAAAGCCAAAAGAGGAAACTCCAAGTATGGTGGACACCATTCAGGCATATATACAGAGGCTGGAGGAGGCAGTATCTATTTTGCATAGGACTCAGGGGATTGGTTTGACTAGGCATGTCATTCACATAGCCCACAAAAAAGGTGGTCCTCCCACCCTAGCGTTTTAATATGCAAATACAGGGTGTCATGATGTTCTACACACCTAGGGATATGTGGAGGTGGCCACGTTGCCAGGCACATGTGGGGCAAGGGTAAGAAGAGGCTGGGAATCACCTTGTTTGGGTGGAACCAATTTCAAATGGCTTGCATTTGCATATTAAAGGTTGCCAGCTTGGCTCTAAGAGCCAGGGCTTTAGAAGAAATGTTTCTGGAGAAGTTTTAAAAATGAAAACTTCTGCAGTCCACCAAATGGCCAAATAGAAACAGCTCTAGAGCACAGTTCCCAGTGAGGCCGATGTGGAAGGCAAGTGATCTTTGCATTTCCAACTGAGGTACCAGGTTTATCTCAATGGGACTGATTGAACAGTGGGTGCAGCCCAAGGAGGACAAACCAAGGCAGGGTCGGGTGCTGCCTCACGAGGAAGTGCAACTAGCTGGAGGACCCCCCACCCTTCCCACCCAACAAAAGACATCAGGGACTTTTCCAGCAACTCTGGCACTCTGGTTCAGATCCTGTGCTTCTCCTATGGTCTTTACAGCACACAGACCAGGAGATTTCCACCAGGCTGATAAGAGCTGGGGGTTTCCAGCACAAATCTGAGCCACCGTTTCAGCCAGCACCATGGGTTTTCGGCACAAATCTGGGTGGCCGTTTTGGCTGGTGCCTGGAACGCCTGCAAAACAGAGCCTCCCACTCTGCTGAAATAAGGGGAGCTGGAGGTAGGGAGCCAAGTGATCTGGCTCAGCGGCACCCACCCCTAAAAAGACCAGCAAACTGAAACCCTCTGGCTTGAGCGTTTTGCAGCCAGCACAGCAGCCTGAACTCAATCCAGGACAGTCAAGTTCGGTCGGGAGGAGGGTGTCTGCCATTACTGAGGCAGTTCTAACTTTCCCTGTGTAAATGAAAGTGAAAGCAAGTTTACACAGAGTTCACAGCAACTCAGCAGCACCTCTACAGGCAGACTGTGACTAGACTTACTCCTTGCTGGGCAGGGCATCTCTGAAAAAAGGCAGCAGCACTTCAGGGACTTATAAATAAAACCCCACCTTCCCAGGACAGAGCACCTGGGAAAAGGGGGCAGTTGTGAGTTCCGCAGCAGCAGACTTTAACGTCCCTGCCCAGCAGCCCTAAAGGGAGCAACAGAGCTCCCAGCACAGCACTTGAGCTCTGATAAAAGACAAGACTGCCTCCTCAAGCAGGCTCCTTGACCCCTATATATCCAAAAAACACCTCATACAGGAGAGCTGTGACTGACATCTTGCAGGTACCCATCTGGGATAAAGCCACCAGAGGAAAAAACGGGCAGCAATCCTTGCTGTTCTGAAACCCCCATAGGTGTTTCCCAGGTAAAAAAGGGTCTGGAGTGAAACCCCAGCAGTCCTGCAGCAGAGGGTCCAGACTGTTAGAAGGAAAACTAAAAAACAGAAATAAATAGCTTCAACATTAACAGAAAGGACATCCACTCAGAGACCCCATCCAAAAGTCACGAACTTCAAAGGGCAAAGGTAGACAAATCCATGAAGATGGAAAGAAACCAGCACAAAAAGGATGAAATCACAAAAAAACAGAATGCATCTCCTCATCCGAGGGATCACAACTCCTGACCGGCAAGGGAACAAAATTGGATGAAGAATGAGTTTGACAAATTGACAGAAGCAAGCTTCAGAAGATGGGTAATAACAAACTTCTCTGAGCTAAAGGAACATGTTCTAACCCAGTGAAAATCAACTAAGAACCTTGAAAAAAGGTTAAATGAAATGCTAACTGGAATAACCAGCTTACAGAAGAACATAAACAACTTGAAGGAGCTGAAAATCACAAGAACTTCACAAACCGTATGCAAGTTTCATAGTCAAATCAATCAAGCAGAAGAAAGGATATCAGAGATTGAAGATCAACTCAATGAAATAAAATGAGAAGGCATGAGTAGAGAAGAAAGAGTTAAAAGAAATGAACAAAGCCTCCAAGGAATATGGTATTATATGAAAAGACCTAATGTACATTTGATCGGTGTACCTGAATGTGATGGGGAGAATGAATCTAAGCTGGAAAACACTCTTCAGGGTATCGTCCAGGAGAACTTCCCCAACATAGCAAGGTAGGCCAACATACAAATCCAGGAAATACAGAGACCACCACAAAGATATTCCTGAAGGACAGCAACCCAAGGCACATAATCATCAAATTCTTCAGGGTTGAAATGAAGGGAAAAATGCTAAGGGCAGCCACAGAGAAAAGTCGAGTTACCCACCGACAGAAGCCCATCAGACTCACAGCAGATCTCTTTGCAGAAATCCTACAAGCCAGAAGAAAGTGGGGGTCAATATTCAACATCCTTAAAGAACTTTTAACCAACAATTTCATATCCCGCCAAACTAAGCTTTATAAGTGAAGGAAAAATAAAATCCCTTACCAACAAGCAATTGCAGAGAGATTTCATCACCACCAGGCCTGTCTTACAAGAGCTCCTGAAGGAAGCACTAAACACGGAAAAGAACAACCAGTACCAGCCACTGCAAAAATGTACCAAATGATAAAGACAATCAGCACAATGAAGAAATTGTGTCGCAGAAGTTTCCCCCTTGGGCAGTGGCGGAGGTGGTAACCGCGATAGTAGCAGCTCTCGCAGCAGCAACAGTGACTACGAGGGATGGCAGCGGCTGCAGCAGGATTTGCAACATCCCGGAGGTTTTTCCAGAGCTTCTCGGATGCTCTAATCGACGAGGACCCCCAGGCGGCATTAGAGGAGCTGACTAAGGCTTGGGAACAGAAACCAGATGATGCACAATATTATTGTCAAAGAGCTTATTGCCACATTCTTCTTGGGAATTACTGTGTTGCTGTTGCTGATGCAAAGAAGTCTCTCGAACTCAATCCAAATAATTCCACTGCTATGTTGAGAAAAGGAATATGTGAATACCATGAAAAAAACTATGCTGCTGCTCTAGAAACTCTTATAGAAGGACAAAAATTAGATAGTGCAGATGCTAATTTCAGTGTCTGGATTAAAAGGTGTCAAGAAGCTCAGGTGTAGATTCATCAGTCAAAAATCAAGTACGACTGGTATCAAACAGAATCTCAAGTAGTCATTACGCTTATGATCAAGAATGTTCAGAAGAATTATGTAAATGTGCAATTTTCAGAAAAACAGTCTGCTTTGGTTAAACTTCCTTCTGGAGAGGATTACAATTTGAAACTGGAACTTCTTCATCCTATAATACCAGAACAGAGCACATTTAAAGTACTTTCAACAAAGATTGAAATTAAACTGAAAAAGCCAGAGGCTGTGAGATGGGAAAAGCTAGAGGGGCAAGGAGATGAGCCTACGCCAAAACAATTCATAGCAGATGTGAAGAACCTATATCCATCATCATCTCCTTATACAAGAAATTGGGATAAATTGGTTGGTGAGATAAAAGAAGAAGAAAAGAATGAAAAGTTGGAGGGAGATGCAGCTTTAAACAGATTATTTCAGCAGATCTATTCAGATGGTTCTGATGAAGTGAAACGTGCCATGAACAAATCCTTTATGGAGTCTGGTGGTACAGTTTTGAGTACCAACTGGTCTGATGTAGGTAAAAGGAAAGTTGAAATCAATCCTCCTGATGATATGGAATGGAAAAAGTACTAAATAAATTAATTTGCTCTTAAAAAAAAAAAAGAAAAGAAAAAATAAATTGTGTCAACTAATGGTCAAAACAACCAGCTAGTATCAAAATAGCAGGATCAAATTCACAAAAAACAATTATTAACCTTAAATGTAAACGGGCTAAATACCCCAATCAAAAGACACAGACTGGCAAATTGGATAAAAAGTAAAGACCCATCAGTGTTCTGTATTCTGGAGTCCCATCTCATGTGCAAAGATACACATAGACTCAAAATAAAGTGATGGAAAAAGATTTACCAAGCAAATAAAGAGCAAAAAAAAAAAAAAAAAAAGCAGGGGTTGCAATCCTAGTCTCTGACAGAATGGACTTTAACAAAGATCCAAAGAAACAAAGAAGTGCATTACATAACAGTAAAGGAATCAATGCAACAAGAAGAGCTAACTATCCTAAATATATATGCACCCAATACAGGAGCACCCAGATACATAAAGCAAGTTCTTAATGACTTACAAAGAGACCTAGACTCCCACACAATAATAGTGGGAGACTTTAACACTCTACTGTCAATATTAGACAGATCAACAAGACAGAAAATTAACAAGGACATCCAGGACTTGAACACAGATCTGGACCAAGCAGACCTAATAAACATCTAGAGAACTCTCCACCCCAAATCCACAGAATATACATTCTTTTCAGGATCACATTGCACTTACTCTAAAATTGACCACATAATTGGAAGTTAATCACTCCTCAGCAAATGCAAAAGAAGGGAAATCATAACAATCAGTCTCTCAGACCACAGTGCAATCAAATGGGAACTCAGGATTAAGAAACTCACTCAAAACTGCAAAACAACATGGAAACTGAACAACCTGCTCCTGAATAATGATAAATAATGAAATGAAGGCAGAAATACAGATGTTCTTTTAAACCAATGAGAATGAAGTCACAATGTACCAGAATCTCTGGGATACATTTAAAGAAGTGTCTAGAGGGAAACTTATAGCATGAAATGACCTCATGAGAAGCAAAGAAAGATCTAAAATTGTCACCCTATCATCACAATGAAAAAAACTAGAGGAGCAAGATCAAGCAAATTCAAAAACTAGAGGAAGACAAGAAATAAATAAAATCAGAGTAGAACTGAAGGAGACAGAGACACAAAAAACTCTTCAAAAAAATCAATGAATCCAGGAGCTGGATTTTGAGATCAACAAAATACATAAACTGATAGACAATAAAAAAGAAGAGAAAGAAGAATCAAATAGATGCATTAATAAAGATAAAGGGTATATCACTACCAATTCCACAGAAATACAAACTATCATCAGAGATTACTACAAACAACTATATGTACATTAATCAGTAAATCTAGAAGAAATTGATAAATTCCTGGACATTTACACCCTCCCAAGACTAAACCAGGAAGAAGTTGAATCCCTGAATAGACCAATAACAAGGGCTGAAGTTGAGGCAGCAATTAATAGCCTACCAACCAAAAAAAGTCAAGGTCCAGATGGGTTCACAGCCCAATTCTACCAGACATACAAAGAGGAGCTGGTACCATTGCTTCTGAAACTATTCCAAATAATACAAAAGGAGAAAATACCCCCTAACTCATTTTATGAGACCAGTATCATCCTGATATGAAAACCTGGCAGAGACGCAACTAAAAATGAAAATTTCAGGCCAATATCCATGATGAACATCGATGCAAACATCTTCAATAAAATACTGGAAAACCAAATGTAACAGCACATCAAAAAGCTAATCCATCATGATCAAGTAGGCTTCATCCTGGGGATGCAAGTCTGGTTCAACAAAGGCAAATCTATAAATGTAATCCATCGCATAAATAGAACCAAAGACAAAAACCATGTGATTATCTCAATAGATGCAGAAAAGGCCTTTAACAAAATTCAACAACCCTTTATGCTAAAAACTCTCAATAAACTAGGTATCAACGGAATGTATCTCAAAATAATAAAAGCTATTTATGACAAACCCAAGCCAATATCATACTGAATGGGCAAAATTGGAAGCATTCCCTTTGAAAACTGGCACTAAGCAAGGGTGCCTTGTCTCACCATTCATATTCAACATAGTATTGAAAATTTTAGTCAGAGCATTCAGGCAAAAAAAAAGAAACAAAATGTATTCAATTAGGGTCAAACTGTCTCTATTTGCAGAAGACATGATGGTATATTAAGAAGACCCCATAATCTCAGCCCAAAACCTCCTTAAGATGATTAGCAACTTCAGCAAAATCTTAGGATACAAAATCAAAGTGCAAAAATCATAAGCATTCCTATACACTAATAACAGAAAAACAGAGAGCCAAATAATAAGCAAAATCCCATTCACAATTGCCACAAAGAGAATAAAATACCTAGGAATACAAATAACAAAGGATGTGAAGGACCTCTTGAAGGAGAAATACAAACCACTGCTCAAGGGAATAAGAGAGGACACAAGGAAACACAGATGAGAAAACATTTCACGCTTATGGTTAGGAAGAATCAATATTGAGAAAATGGCCATACTGCCCAAAGTAATTTATAGATTCAATGCTATCCCCATCAAGCTACCACTGACCTTCTTCACAGAACTGGAGAAAAAAACACCTTAAACTTCATATGGGACCAAAAGAGAGTCCACATTCCCAAGACAATTCTAAGCAAAAAAAAAAAACAAAAACAAAGGTGAAGGCATCATGCTACCTGACTTCAAACTATACTACGAGGCTACAGCAAGCAAAACAGCATGGTACTGGTACCAAAACAGAGATATAGACCAATGGAACAGAGGCCTTGGAAGTAATATCACACATCTACAGCCATTTGATCTTTGACAAACCTGACAAAAACAAGCAGTGGGGAAAGGATTCCCCATTTAATAAATGGTGTTGGGAAAACTGGCTAGCCATGTGCAGAAAGCTGAAACTAGATCTCTTCCTTACACCTTATATAAAAATTAACTACAGATGAATTAAAGATTTCAACATAAGACCTAGCACCATAAAAACCCTGGAAGAAAACCTAGGCAATACGATTCAGGACATAGGCATAGGCAAAGACTTCATGACTATTAAACCAAAAGCAATGGCAAACAAAAGCCAAAACAGACACATGGGATCTATTTAAACTTAAGAGCTTCTGCATAGTAAAAGAAACAAACATTAGAGTGAACTGGCAAACAACAGAATGCGAAAAAAATTTTGCAAGCTACCCAGTTGACAAAGGGCTAATATCCAGAATATGGAAAGAACTGAAACAAATGTACAAGAAAACAACAACCCCATCAAACATGGGTGAACACACTTTTCAAAAGAAAACATTTATGCAGCCAATAAACATATGAAAAAATGCTCAACACCACTGGTCATTAGAGAAATGCAAATCAAAACCACATTGAGATACCATCTCATGCCAGTTAGAATGGCAATCATTAAAAAATCTGGAGACAACAGATGCTGGAGAGGATGCAGAGAAATAGGAACAATTTTACACTGTTGGTGGGAGTGTAAAATTAATTCAACCATTGTGGAAGACAGTGTGGCCATTCTCAAGGATCTAGAAATAGAAATACCATTTGACCCAGCAATCCCATTAGTGAGTATCTACTCAAAGGATTATAAATCATTCTGTTATAAAGACACATGCACACATATGTTCATTGTAGCACTGTTTACAATAGCAAAAACCTGGAACCAACCCAAATGCCCCTCGATAACAGACTGGATGTGGCACATATACACCATGGAATACTATGAAGCCATAAAAAAGGATGAGTTCATGTCCTTTTCAGGGACATGGATGAATCTGGAAATCATCATTTTCAGCAAACTGACATGAGAACATAAAACTAAATACCCATGTTCTCACCCATAAGTGGGTGTTGAACAATGAGAACACATGGACACAGGGAGAGGAACATCACACACTTGAGCCTGTTGAGGGGTAGAGGGCTAGGGGAGTGATAGCAGGGGGCAGGGAGATTGGGGAGGGGTAACATTGGGAGAAATACCTCATGTACGTGATGGGGCGATGGAGGCAGCACACCACCATGGCATGTGTATACCTATGTAACAATCCTACAAGATCTGCACATGTACCCTAGAACTTAAAGTATAATAAAAATATATATATTCGATGCCTTGTGTTTCCATTATACATACATCCATTTAGAACTTACTGTGTACTGATTGAGAATCTGTATGTGGTACTGCAGATATAATCATGGCCAGAATACTATTGCTTTTAAGTAAAACACAAACTACTTGAAGATAGAAGCATGCAAATCATCACTTATAAAGTATTTTAATATCCCCTTCTTAATTTGAACTCATGTTTTAGCTAAGCATAATTCTTTGTTAAAAATAATATTTAGATAAACACTGTTGGCCTTCAATTGACATATGAATTTATAAGGTCATATTCTATATATTATTTGTTATATATAAGATATTCCTGTAACCAAAGTGTTTAAAAGCATATTAAAATGAAGAAATCCTTTTTCAAGGGAAAAAAAAAAAAAAAACTTCCCAAGGACCCCTTTTCCCCTCTATCTACCTAAAATAATTTCTTAATAACTCCTACAACAGTTACAAAGTTATTTACTTGGTGCATGCCCTAGGGAGAGGATATTTCCTGTTGTAGATGAAGTGTGAATTGGCTTTATGTTCCCTGCTTCCAGACACTATTTTCTTGCCTCACCATGACAATTTACAAATGCCATGGCAATGTCAGGAAGTTACCTTAAAAGGGGAGGTATGAATATTCCACCCCTTGTTTAGCAAATCATCAAGAAATAAGCATAAAAATGGGCAACCAGCCACCCTCAGGGCTGCTCTGTTTATGGAATAGCCATCCTCTTATTCCTTTACTTTCTTAATAAACTTGCTTTTACTTTGCACTGTGGACTCACCCTGAATTCTTTCTTGCATGAGATCCAAGAACTCTCTCTTGAGGTCTGGATCGGGACCCCTTTCCTGTAACACAAGGAAGAAATAGGCATCTCCATCGTGTTAGGTCCCCCAAAGATGGTAGCACTGTTGTCAAGGCATTATGAACTCTGTTACCTGCATGTATGCCTCCAGATGGCTCTCCTGGAGCCTGAAAGTCTGAAACAGTAAGAAGACCACAAAGAAGGAGGACAACAGGTTCCTATTCCAGCCTACTAATCAACCCACTGAGTCAACGACAACCAACCCTAAACTGTAACTTTCCACTCATTGCCCCAACCTATAAAGCCTGCTTTGCCCCACACCTCCATGCTGACTCCCTTTTCGGACTCAGCCTGCTCACACCCAGGTGAATACACAGCTTTGTTGCTCACACAAAGCCTATTTGGGTTGCCTTTTCAGTCAGATGTGTGCTTACCATTTGGTGTGAAAATCCAGGATAGGGGAACTCCTTCAGATCTATCCCATTCTCCTTCCTTGAAGAGTCTACCATTGACCTTGGAAACTCAGACTGGCCTATAAAATTCCTGCCTTTGTCTTCAGATGAGGTAAACAATCTCCATTTCTCTTTAAACCATTCCTCTTCCTAAATAGAGACAAAGATGACA
This sequence comes from Sapajus apella, assembly GCF_009761245.1. Taxonomy (NCBI): domain Eukaryota; kingdom Metazoa; phylum Chordata; class Mammalia; order Primates; family Cebidae; genus Sapajus; species Sapajus apella. The sequence continues at coordinate 32,453,134 of NW_022436957.1, forward strand.
CCACCTATCTGTGTTTCAAGAAATCCAATATTAGTCACAGACTTTCCTTGGGAAAGCAGTCTTCCCTTGGTGTCTGGTCAACAATGGGAACACCCACCTTGGCCTTTCACCAGTTGCATAGCCCAGAACCCCAGTTGGGGACACCTGCTGAGGGTCCTAGTGGTTGCTCTCCTCCTCATCTCGATTATCTTTCTATTCAATCCTCTCTAGTCTATCATGGGCAATCTTCTGCCCTCCATCCTTCCCTCTTTCCCTCTGGCCTGTGTCTCAAGAACCTTAAACCCCTTCAAACTTTCACCTCATCTAAAGCCTATATGTCTAATTTTTTTCTGTAACACAGCCTGGCCTCAATATAAATTAGACAATGGCTCCCAACGGCCAGAAAATGGCACTTTCAATTTCTCTATTTTGTGGGACTTAAACAATTTTTGTCACAGAATGGACAAATGGTCTGAAATGCCCTATGTCCAGACATTTTTTTACACTCCAATCCCTCCCTAATCTCTACTCTTAATGTGACCCATCCCAAATTTTCCTTCTCTCCCTTCTGTCTACCCCTCCTGTCTCTTCCAGTGACTCAGAATCCTCCTTGTCCATCAACCCTTCCAACCTTTCTCCTCCCTACCTGTTCGAACCAGGTTCTAATCCAGGCCCTGACCTCCCCCCGCCAGAGCCTCCTTCCTTTACCTCTGCCCGCAATCCACCTCCTTATGCCCCTCCTATCACTTCCCCACCTCATACCCAGCTTAGCTTAGTTTAGTCCTGTGGCTAACTACCCTGCCCCTGTCCAACAATTTCCCCTTTGCAAAGTGGCTGGAGCTGAAGGAATAGTCCAGGTACATGTTCCTTTCTCTCTGTCTGACCTCTCCCAAATCAGTCAGTGTCTAGGCTCTTTCCTGTCAGACTGCACCATATATATACAAGAATTTCAATACTTAACCAAGTCCTATAATCTCACCTGGAGTGACTTAAATGCCATCCTTACTTCTATTCTCACCCCTGAAGAACAGGAGCAGATTTAGACCCTAGGTCAGTCTAATGCTGATTATTGCTGGCACCTTGAGCCTAACTTTCAGGAAGGCACCAAGGCAGTACCCCAAGAAGACCTTCAATGGGACTACCAGACAGGGTCCCCTAGCATAGCCAAGTGAGATTACATGATCTTTTTTCTAGTTAAAGGGCTTCAGAGGGTAGCATATAAGGCTGTCAATTATGATAAACTAAAGGAAACCACTCAGAATAAGATAAAAATCCTGCTCAGTTTATGGCCCATCTAGATGCCACCCTCAGGCAATAATACAGCATTAGATCCTGAAGGCTGCCTTATTCTTAATATGCATTTTATCACCCAATCAGCCGCTGACATTAGAAAAAAGCTACAGAAATTAGAGTCCGACCCTCAAACTCCACAACAGGAATTAACCTCACCTTCAAGGTGTTGAATAATAGGGAAAAAGCTTCCTCACAGCAGCACATCTCAGAACCACAGATGCTTGCCTCTGCCATAAGACAAACCCCAGCCATACAACCAGCTCACAAAGACTTCAAAGCACCCAGACTGCATTATCCCACCGACCCTCCCAGACCTTGCTTCAACTGTAAAAAATCTGGCCACTGGGTCAATGAATGCCTGCAGGCTGGGATTCCTCCTAAGCCCTGCCCCCACTGGAAGTCAGACTTTCTGACTCATTGCTTCTCCCAGAGCTCCTGCAGCTCCAACCCAAAGCTCCCTGAACTGAATCCTTCCCAGATCTCCTCGGCTTGGTGGCTGAAGACTGATGCTGCCTGAACATCTCAGAGGCCCCCTGGACCATCACAGAAGTCGAGCTTTGGGTAACTCTTATGGTGGAGGGTAAGTCCATCCCCTTCTTAATTGACATAAGGGCCACCCACTCCACACTGCATTCTTTTCAAGAACCTGTCTCCTTGGCCTCCCTAACTTGTGGGAATTGACAGTTACTGTTACGGGACTAAACTGCAAGGCTTCCAGGCCTCTCATAACTCTCCAGGTCTGGTGTCAATTAGGCCAGCACTCCTTTCCACATTCTTTCCTAATCATCCCCACTTGTCCAGTTCTCCTGTTAGGCTGAGATATCCTAACAAAATTGTCTGCCTCCTTAACTATTCCTGGGCTACAGCCACACCTCATTGCCACCCTCCTCCTGAACCTGTACCTCCCTCAATAGCTCCCCTTATGTCCCCCTACCTTAACCCTAGAGTGTGGGACACCACCTCCCCATCCCTTGCTAGAAGTCACTCACTCTCCAGCTCAAAAAGGACTGGACCATCCTCCTACCCCTTGCATTCCTCTGGATTCAAGCCACATCCCAAGAATCCACCAGGTACAGCCCATTCAAACTCCTAGATGGCCGTACCTTTGTGCTTGGACCCAACCTTATCCAAACACCAGCTTACTTGGAGACTATCTCCCAGTCCTCCAACAGGTCAGACATAAAATCCACCAGGCTGATATTTTCTCTTACCCACTCCAGATATCCAGCCATATTAGAACATCCTAGCCATATGGTAAGTTCTAATAAAAAGCTTAACCCCTCAGTCTCTACATCCTCAGTGGACCGGCCCCTTTCTGGTTGTCTACAGCACCCCAACCACTGCCTGCTTGCAAAATCCCCCCCAGTGGGTACACCACTCCAGGATAAAGCTGTGTCCACCACACGAGCAACCTGACTCTCCCACCCCATCTTGGAAGTCGCAAGTACTCTCCCCAGCTTCTCTGAAACTTATCCAAATTCCTGAAGAAACTTGAATGCCCTGCTCCTGTCTATCTTGCCACTTCACCCTCTTCCTCCATTCTGTTTCCCAAGACATTTCCTGGTTCCACCCTCAGGCTGCAACCCCTAATTCTCCTGTAGATTAAATAAATAACCTTCTTTTCCAAGATACCCTTTGTAACTTCTCCCCAGATGAAGTACAACTGTTTACTTTCCTACTCATTCTTTGTCTGCCTATTCCTTCTGTTCCCTTGGCTGCTGCACATAATTGCACCTCCCCTTCCTATTATTCCCAACTACCTCTACAAAGCCATTAACTCATTCTTTGCTAAACCAATCCAATCCAACCCTAGCAAAAGGTTGCTGGCTTTCCATCTCTCAGCTACAACTTATACTGCCACTCCCGTCCCTGCAAAAACTTGGGTTCTTATTCACCTAACCTAACACTCTTGCTATGAAGGAAGAAGCCCCTTCCAACTTTTAAATATGCAGTCACTAGCCAAATTCTCCATCAATGGCATGACCAAACATACCCTGACAGGACATGCGGTACAGTTTCTGCACTCCTACATTTCCAACCTCACTCCATACATAGGTAATAACAAACCCATACATTTATGTAGCCATAAATACTGTTTTAACTTTTCAGGCCCCTTTAAGCTTCCAAAGCAATCTATCCTCAGGCCTACCTCCTGGCTACCTACTATGCCATCAATGCAGCTTTACCTTACAACTCCAAGCCCCAACTAACTATCAAAACTTTCTGGTCATCCAAACTGCTCATTTAGTTGACCTGCCCGCTTTACAGAACCCCCAAAAGTCAGCATCACCTCTCTGCTTAACAATCAATCAGGTTTTTGTCCTGGCAGACATACATCTTGCATGAATATTCACTCCTGGACCCATTGTAACACAGCTCCCACAACTAATGAATGCCTTCTTATACCCACTTTTAATCACTCATCTGAACGGCTCCTAGTAAATACAAAACGGTGCCTTCTCCAGTGGAAAAACAAAACAAATGGAGCCATTCACATTACCACAACAACTACTTTCCAGCCACTTGCTGAAGCCATCTTAGCAGGAACCCTAGGCATATAGGAACATGAAAATAATAAACTCACACAGCTCTTCAATATATACAACCAGTTCTGCTTACCCAGCCAAGGAATATTTTTCTTGTGTGGGACCTCAACTTACCTCTGCCTCCCCACTAACTGAACCAGCGCCTACACCCTAGTCTTTCTAAGCCCCAAAATGGACATTGCCCCAGGAAACCAAAGTTTACCTTTCTGCTTGTTCCCTCAGCTTCCATAAGTTCTCAGGCAGAGATTTTTGAAATTCCACACGGCAAACATTTTTTTTTCTCTCAAAAGATGGTAAACATATTTAAATTTGGAGCAGAGAAAACAAACAGGATAACTGCAGAATGAGAAGGAAACTACTGAGATTATAAAATACAGATCCAATGAAATTTTTCTTCTAAACCAGAACTAATAAATATCATGGATGATTTATTGACCCAATATCAATAAATGGCCTGATGGACTTCATAGTACTTTGGAGATGTAAATCTGATCCTGTCTTTGAAATGGTAACATCTAGGTTTTTAACTAAACAACCTTCCAGTTGAGCTCACATCTGAAACAAGTTAAAATATTTTAAAATGCTTAAACTGCCTGCCTTGGATTCCTTACAGCATTGACAAAAGAGCACCTCACCCTGTGGTCTAGTAGCTAAGATTCTGTGCTTTTAGGACTGGGGCCCAGGTTCCATTCTCTTTCTGGAAACCAGCTTCATTCATTTTAAGTTATTTTTATGATTCTTTACCTTTTGGGGTACCTATTTGTTACTGATCCTTTATGCTTCCATGGACATCCTTTGATTCCCTGTCTTTGTAACTCTTTCATATAGGGCTTTTGGGCCTTCATGTGAAGGTGCTCAGCTGAGAAGCTGAGATCCTCTAAAATATGGCTGGACAGAAATGTGGGTTTGACTCCATTTGTAACTAGGAAGACTTTTCTTTCTTTGAGCTCTGTTTGGGGTTGTTCTTGATCTTGTGAGGACTGCTTTGCCTCTTATGTGTTAAGCGCGCATCTGATTGAAGAGGCAACCCAAACAAGCTTTGTATGAGCAACAAGGCTGTTTATCCAGGTGTGAGTGGGCTAAGTTTGAAAAGGGAGTCAGTCAGCATGGAAGTGGAGGGCAGGTTAAGTTACATGCAAAGCACTGTCAAATAAGAAATAATGATTAACTTTCTTCAGCCTATATTTTAGTGAATGTTATGAATATATGTTCCAAAATTGCATGGGAATTCTAAAATTCTAATATGTCTGAGTATATGCTATCAATCATAATTATGGTTAAGTTATTGTAGACCACAGAAATAACCATATTTCCTTGTCAATTGTGTCTTCAACTGTGACTATTTAAAGCCATTTCCATAGTTAATTGCTTTATTCTGATGCAGTTTCTGAAAACTTCACAAGCATGCAACATCCAAGAATATGATATATTTAAGGAGGTTCAGGAAAGGATGGAAAGGACCCTGAGAAGCACTCCTCAGTACAGGTTTCTAATAACTTTAGAATCACATCATTTGGACTGGGTAAGAATTCCTAGAACTTTAATGAAGATACTGACTAGTATATAAAACTGCTCACCAAAGCATAACAAAAATACCAAGAAAGTATTTTGCATATTTTCATGCTAAATCAGTCAGTACTGAAAATGTTTAGATATAAAATTTGAATGAACTCCATAGTCTAAGTAAAATTACCTATGATAGCCCATCAGTTATGAGTGCTATGCACCAAAATTAGAGAAACAACTGGTATTCAAGCAGACATAAGTCTATTGTTAAGCATAGGCTCATGGAAAACCAGGATGGCTGTCTTGTCCTTCCTGAGTCCTTAAAGCTATTGTTATTAAAAGTTCTAAATCCAAATTAAATACATATATTGGTGTGGTGACTTCTAAGTTGCTAAAATAGTTTATGACCAATGTTTGGTTTGTCAAACCCATATTCTTGGGAACATAAATAAAAACCTCAGGTATATTCTACTATTTGATGGGCTATTTAAATACTTCTAAAGGGATTTCATCCAATTGTCATTTTCAATGCATGTTTTCTGGTTATACAAAACTTTACCATGCAAGGAAGCTGATGTTATAACAGTAGCTTAGTATTCCAAAGTGTATTTTCACCAGAAAGTTTTTAATGGTTCACTGACTGAGATCGACCTCCTCACAATATAGAACCCAAAGATTAGACATTCTAAGAACATAATTGAAAGACTATCCTCGCCATCCACACTGCAGCAAAACTTCTGAACCTCGAACCTTGGGTTCATAATCTCACAACTTAGAGGAGTCCCTCCTCACTCTCGGAACTATACACACATTGGAAAACTTAAGATAAAGCTAATCAAGGAAGCTTCTCCTCAGAAGAAAGTGGTATCCTTGATGTGGACAGCTTTGTCCCAACATCACAGATCAAAACTTCTCTACTATTATGAGACTGTCATCTTTGAATAGTTTTTCACTTGCTTATGCCTCTATGAATGATAGAAATGAAAGGGGATCTACTGTGTGCACTTATGGGGTATTCTTTCATTTGTGAAAAAATTTGCAGCCAGCCTTATACATGGATAACCTTGTGCCTTGATAGATGGAAGATGAAGGCCTAATGTAGTTGAGACATTTTAATGGTACATACATTGCCTCACAGTCAGTCAGAAACAGAACACTGGTCCACTCCTCTTAACCTACATCATAGGCTAAAAAGAACACTGCCAGGAGATCTTCACTCTTCTGAAGGGCATTGTTTGTTAAGTTCTTATTTCCGTGGTTTAGAGTAAATGAGGTAATAACTAGAAATTTATCCCCCATGATATACTTTATAGCAGATTCTACTATAGAGGCTATGGTTACATAACAGACTTTAAATTCTCTTGTGAAAGTTATGATAAACAATAGAATTACTCTGGATTACTAACTGGCTAAACAGATGTATCTGTGCAGCTGCTGGCAATTCTTCTTGCCCCTGAAGAAATACATCACATCCAATATTACAGAGATTAAGTTATAGGGTATTAATAAAGAGACTGCTTAAAGTAAGTAGACTCTTCATTTAGCTCCTTCTTTGGTCTATTTGATTTCAGTTGGTTTGGTTTATGGGGAACCTGGCTAAGGAGCAGACTCCAACTCTTGGTATTATCATCCTGACACTCTTAATAGTAGTCTCCCTGGTATACTGTGTTCTCTCAAAAATTTTAAATACTTCCATGCAGCCATCTCTAGAATGTCAAATGTTCTCTATTCAACTGGAATGACAAGAGCTGAAAGAAATATGTAACCATACATCTACACCATGGAATATTATGCAGCCATCAAAAACAATGAGTTTATGTCCTTTGTAGGGACATGGATGAACCTGGAAACCATCATTATCAGCAAACTGACAGAAAAGCAGAAGATCAAACACCGCATGTTCTGACTCATAGGCGGATGTTGAACAATGAGAACACATGGACACAGGGAGGGGAGCACTACACACTGGGGTCTGTTGAGGGGAAATAGGGGAGGTACAGTGGGGGGTGGGGAGTTGGGGAGAGATAGCAAGGGGAGAGATGCCACATGTAGGTGATGGGGAGGAAGGCAGCAAATCACACTGCCACGTGTGTACCTATGCAACAATCTTGCATGTTCTTCACATGTACCCCAAAACCTAAAATGTAATAAAATAAAATAAAAAAAGAAATATGTGACCATAAAGGCCCTGTAATCCATGAATGACATGCTGATACTAGAAATCCAAAATGATGGCAACTGAGAGTGGTGCTAAGGCCCTAAGGTTTGGTCACACTCTCCCCATGCAAGAATCTGACCAAAAGGCAGGAGCTTTAAAACAAATTATGGGAGGCTATTGTTTGCTCTGACAGACCAGACCAAACAAAAATGGAATCACTTATGCTAAATGTGACATAATCAAACTAAGACTTTAAGGAAACACACAGATTTTAGAACAGACCACATTTTGTTTCTCCCTTCTCCCCTGTAAAAAGGACATTGTAGCATAAGTAGGTACTCTCTATTCTAGCCCTTACAAAAAATAACCTTACGACCTTGTTTCCACCTTACAAAACCCACTGTTCTGCTATTTCCCAGTGGGTTTCAAAACAAAGTAAGTACATTTACAATGGTGATAGTGACATCAATGACTAAAGTTTTGATAATTCTCTCAAAATTAAGTGGATGACCAAAAGAGGGGAATTGTTAAATCAAGTTTAGCCTAAAGCTACCTCCTTATGTATTCTAAGTGCAGCCTAAAAGTTTATCTGTACATCATGAACTATAACCTAAATGGAATTATAGACTGCAGCTTGCTCTTGTGCCAATCACTGAGTTTTGGCCAATGAATGGTGGCTAATTGTTTAAACCATGTTCAAATAAGGCAAATGCTGAGGTGTGACCAACCCCGCTGTTTCTGTACCTCACTTCCATTTTCTACATGGCCTTTCCTTTTTCTGTCCATAGATCTTCTACATGTGGCTGCACTGGAGTCTCGAGCCTTCTCTGGCACAGGAGTCTGCCTGATTTGCAAATCATTCTTTGCTAAATTAAATTCTTAAATTTAATTCAGCTAAAGTGTTTAACAGTATACATGGTCAAGTAATTTTCTACAAGGCCACCGAGAAGAACAAGGTGGAAAGAGTAGTCTTTCCAATAAATGGTGCTGGGAAAACTGGATATCCACACACACAACAATGAAACTGGTCTCTTATCTTATACCATACACAAAAATCAACTCAGAGCCAGTTGTGTTAAAACACACACATATATGCATGTTCAACCACACTCACAGAAAATTGCGTGAAGCCCTAATAGAGTGAGATACAAGATGTATTTCTCTTTTAGCACATGTGATATCACTTCCATAGCATCTAGTGTTATTTTTGTGCTGCCCAGGACTGGATCTTTATACAATAGCTATCTCTAGTAATGTAATTTTCAGCTATGGAGCAGTTCTATAGAATTTTCACCACTGCCTTGTGCTTTCCTATCCATGCTCTCTTTAAATAGCATGTAGTCTAAAGAATGGTGAAGAAGAGTATTCTCAGAGTGGGAAGGGAAGCCCAAATATGTCTTTTCCTTTGTATGAGAAGTAAAACCTTTTAAAATACCATCAGCATCTATTAACTTCCTTCTTACTTTGTCTATCATTAAGCAAAGCAATGATGTTATCTACAACCTTCTAGAACAAAACATTGTGTGAATCACATCCTTCCCCCTGGCCACGGTGATAAATCCTAGCTCAGCAGAGTCCTATGGAAACAGGTCTCTCAAAGACAGTCCAGCACACAGGAAAGCGAACCCACAGAATGATATTAGTTAAAAGCAACTTTCACCAGAATTCCTAACAAGGGTAATTTTTAATTGCTAGCAGTGTACATAATTCAGGGATGCAGATTTCAAATATACATCAAAAAGGTACACAAATCTGTGTAAACTTTTAACTCCCAATATACTTACTTTTTAAATTTTTATTTTCAAAAGCTTGTCTCGCTTCTTTGAATATGCAGACTTCCTCTTTGTATTTGCCATCAATGTTGGGTAGCATTTTAATACTGAATTGGCTTTTTTCCTGTGAAGAAAACTAAAAAGATATATAATTATAAGCAAAAAAAAAATTTTTTTTGAGGCAGTGTCTCAGTCACCCAGGCTGCAGCGCAGTGGTGATTATGTCTTACTGCACTCTTGACCTCCCAGGCTCAGGTAATCCTCCCACCTCACCCTCCTGAGTAGCTGGGACCACAGGTGTGTACCACCAAAACAGCTGGCTAATTTTTATTTATTTATTTCTTTTTTTGTAGAGACTGGGTTTTGCCATGTTGTTCAGATGGTTTTGAACTCCTAGGCTCAAGGAATCTGCCCACCTCAGCCTCCCAAAGTGCTGAGATTACAGGTGTGAGCCACCACGCCTGGCTGAGAGTAATTAAAAAAAAAATCCCACATGACAATATACCAGATGAAAACTGCTATGTACTCTCTAGAAAACAGCCAGCATCATAAACCTCTTTCTTAGAGTCAGAAATGGAGTAACACTTAACTCCAAAGTACTGCATCTGCTATCTTCCTCATCATGTGAGTACCTCCTTTCAGTAGCAGTTGCCCTGAGCATGCACAGTGACATAATTAACTGTGTTATATTCAGACATTAGCACATTCCTGAAACCAAGGGTGTTTATGATAGCAGTATTTATACTCTTTAGTATAAGTAGATAGCCCAAGGCATTCTGCTGTTGGAAAGGAGAAGCCAAATCAAAACCCAGCCTCTAGACAATGTCTTTGTCCTGCTACCTAAACATAAATAAAACTTCAACTGGCCTATATAATATAAACCCAGAGAACCATTACTTTTATGAAAAGATAGGTGACAAAACAACATTGAGGAGTTAAGATACATTTGGCCAAACCCATTCCAAAAAAGAAATAATAATTTCTTTTTAAATAAAATTTAATTATGTATAATGTGACATTTTAACACATGCAACCCTATTCCACTGCCCCTCAGAAAAAGAAAATTCTTCTCTGTGATATATGAAGATAGAGCCACATAGATAATCAAAATGTATACCCGTGATTCCCTGTGCAGTAAATAAGGCAGTAGCTATATATGCACTCATGGAGAATTATTTTTACTTTTCTATACAAGTAAACATAAAATGTACTTCAATTACATATATCTAAAAAGAAATCTTTTTTTTTGTTTTTATACATAAATAAAATGCCACCAGAATTAAATTCCTGTTAATACAAAAGGCTTACAACATTTCTTAATCTTATAAATTTCTAACTTATGAAAAGTCACATTAGTGCAAGATTTTAAAAAATTTTTATTTTCCAAAGGACTTTTTAAAACATTCATTTTCCACATAACATTTTGAGATAAATGAAAAACAGAAGTGCTTTTTTGTAGAAAAAAAATGTCTACTCAATGAATTTAAATTTTACTTAATTATAGATATGTATATTTCACATAATAGAAAACAGATTCTTCACCTAGTATTTTTTTTAAATATCCAAATAGGAATCAGCTAGATGACACACAATAACAACAATAGTAGGCCCACAATGAATGTTTCCATCCTTCCATACTTTATAAGCATAGCCATCTATAAACAGACTTCAAGCATGGCTGAGTAAAGAGGTCACTGAGTTACCTTTGCATAAAGCAATGATAAACTAAATAAAATTGTCAAAGAAAAACATTTAAGTATTCTGGAAAAAGGCATACAACAAATTGAAAGTGTTTATTCAAGAAATACAGCGGATTTGTGGCATTATTAGCCTAAACTCCTGCCATGCTGCCTCCCTACCCCTAACTCTGTGGTGTAGCACTTATACTGTGGTATAGCAGCAGACTTTGAGCCTAGATGATAGAGAGGGCCGATTTTTAAGTAAAATCTATGCTTAGGGATGTTGTTGAAAACAGTAACTGTTTTAGTGGCAAACAATTGAGAAAGATCAACATCACAGCTAAATTGGGGTTGCAATATGGGTTGGGGTGAGCTACAGATAAGAAAATCAGCTGTAAATTTAACAGAGAGATCCAGCAATAAGACAGCCATAATGAACTTTAAGAAGCTCTCATATATCTCAACTGTTAGGAAGGGCTATATTCACTCAGGAAAATCCAGCGATTGCCCTAGCTAGCAACTTGTCCCTGGCTGTATGTGAAGCCTTGCATATTCAAAAAGTAAAAGCCAAGGCAGATTTGTAAACTTTCTGAACTTTGAATGTGACTATATTTGGAGATAGGACCTTTATGGAAGTAATTAATGTTAGATGTCATCATAAGGATGGGATACCCATTCAATAGGACTAGTGTTCTTAGAGAGCATATGCACTCGCTCTCTTGCTTTCTCTCTATTATACGAAGACAGAACAATTATCTGGAGATACTGGAGAGAAGCCAATATCCTAAGCCAAGAGAAGAGGCCTTAGTATGACTCTTACCTTTCCAGCACCTTGATCTTGGACTTCCTAGCCTCCCTAATGGTGAGAAATAAATTTCTGTTAAGTCACCCAGTCTATGGCACTTTGATAATGTACCTCAAACTGACTAAGACAGGGTATTTAAGGACAAAATCTGACAAACTGAAGGCTGACCATGCTGTACTGCCAGGAAAACTCTAGGTGTCAAGGTTTAAACATTAAAAAAAAATAATAATAAGACTTTAAAAAAATAAGTAGAGACATTAGTAGCTACATACTACAAGAGAGACAGACTCTATAGAATGAATATGGGCAAAATATGTAGCTGCTGCAATACAATATCAAAAATGTTCACTTCTAAAAAACAATTCTAAGACAAGCAAAGAAGCAAGAAACTGACTTGTACACAGGAAATAAAGCAATAGATGAAAACTATCCTGGAAGAAGCTGAAAAATTAGAAGGCAAAGATGTCAAACCAACTTTTATAAATATATTCAAAACTAAGGAACCATATTTAAAGATGTATCACAAAACCTAAAATGCAATTAAAAAAAAGATGAAATAAAAAGTACTAAGACAAGCAGCTGTCAAATAGAAAATAAAGATACAGAAAATACAAAAATTATCGAGTATGAAAGTATGATAACTGAAATGGAAAAATATCACTATAGAGGCTTAAAAGCAGACTTGAACTAGCAAAGAAAGAATCCAAAAATTTGAAGGTAAATCACTAGAGAAAACTGAATGGAGACTCACAGAACAGTGGAATACATCAAGCACACCAATCAATATATGAATAATTGGAGTCCTAGAATGAGAGGAGCAAGAAAGAAGAAAAGATTTTGAAGAAATAATGTGTGAAAATCTCCCAAATTTAATGAAAAACAATCTCATCTAACCTGATCAACCAAATACCATTTTAAAAAATACAGAGATATGGCTGGGCATGATGGCTCATCCCTGTAATCCCAGCACTTTGGGAGGCCAAGTTGGACAGATCACCTGAGGTCAGGAGTTTGAAACCAGCCTGGTCAACATGGCAAAACGCTGTCTTTACTAAAAATATAAAAATTAGCTTGGTGTAGTGGCAGGTGCCTGTAATCCCGGCTACTTGGGAGGCTGAGGCATGAGAATCACTTGAATCCAGGACACAGAGGTTGCAATGAGCCGAGATTATGCCACTGCACTCCAGCCTAGGCAACAGAAGGAGACTGTTTCAAACACACACACACACACATACACACACACACACACACACACACACACACACACACACACACAGATCTATCCCTAGACATGCCATAAATTTTTGAAAGAGACAAAAAGAAAAATGATTCAACACATAGAAGGAAACCACATTGAGAACATAAACCAATGTCTCGTTAGAAACAGTATCATCAGAAACAATGGAGGCCAGAAAGCATTTGAGATATTCAAAGTGCTGAAAGGGAAGAAAAGATTATCAACCAAGAATACTATATAAGCAAAACTATCATTTAAAAGTGAAGACAAAATAATGACATTCCCCAATAAAGGAAGGCTATTAGAAATCACTGCTAACAATCTTGCCTTGTAAAAAAAAAAAAAAAAAAAAAAATCTAAGGTTCTTCAATCTGAAAGAAAACAAGAGCACAGAGTAACTAGAATACACAAAGAGCTAAAGACCACAGGGAAATATAAAATGCTGCATACATTTTTCTGTTTTCTTAACTGTCACAAGCTAGGCATAATTCCCATTTTATAATGTACAAGTAGTAGAATTTTACCATCTTTTGGCTGTCAAAAGCCAAATTGTGAGTGAAAATATGACAATATTAATGACCAACCAAGTATCCTGTCCATCAAATACTTAATCCTAAGTGGCTCTGCTGTCAGATCCATAAAAGTAAAAACACATTTAACAAGGAACATGTAAAGAGCTAGTTTTAAAATGTAGGTTTTCCTTTCTTGAGATTTTTATATTTGAGCCTCAAAGGGAGTTATTTGGTTTCATAAAATTAAAAACATGTCATCCATATTCCTTCCTTCTACAAATATGTATTGAGCATATTCTGTCTGTCAGAAAGGTGCCTACCATTCTGTTCTGTAGTAGTAAAAAGGCAGTGGCAATTGAGAGCTTGGAGTTCCCTCCATTAAAGGCTCCCTAGGAAAAATGTAAGATGAAAACAAAAGTGATACTGTATGTGCAATGAACAATACACACAAAAGGACAGCCAGCCAGAGATGCTAGGGAAAGGAATCAAGAACATTTTTTAAATGGTTTGTGAGAAAAATAGTAGAAAACTCAGGGAACAAATTTGTTAGAAACTTTTGATTCATGGTTTATTTCACAACTTGCCATCTAATTTCACTCCATGTACTTAAACATCAATGCTTGTCTCCAGCATCACACTACCAGTCCTTTTATTATGTTCCATTTAGGACTTCATACCTGTACCTGAATACCTCCCACATGATTTTAAGCTACAAGTTTTTAAGATACTTTGGTGATTCTAGGTTGGGAGCAAGCAATTAATTCAGTCCTGAATCCCTAAGATTGGTTTAGAAGCTCTGCCCACTCCCACGAAAGTTATCTCAACAAACAGAAACAATTGCTATTCAGTCAACATTTATACGTATAATTAAATAATAGGGAATTTTGTTTAACCCTAATACTACCACCAACCAAAGACAGCAGAAAGTTCACAACTTTGGAGAAGAACTTGAGTTCTGGACTAGGCTCAATATCTTATCAGTTGGGGTCCATAAGTTCCATAGGTAAATCTTGGGTTGTGTCTGTTGTTAGATTCCCTGCTGGTTGTTGCCTGTCAAAAGTATCCTGTTTGGGCAAAAAATGTTATCATTATCCTACTTCTCATCCATATAACCTTTGGAAAGCTACTTAACCTCTCTGCAATGTTTTCTATTTTCTATTCTGAAAATGAATGTGGTAATAATATCCAACTTGAAGAGATATTTTAAGAATTAAATAGGATAGTTTATGTAAAAAAGCACTTTGCAACTTAATGGTCTATATAATTAGTTTCTCTTGATTGCAATGACTTGGAAGCATTTTAGGAGAGTGAAGGATCTTAGAGCCACTGCCATGAAAAACTGTTACTCTTGCTCTGCTTCAGATAAATGGTTCAACCAGTCTTTATTGTATTCTAATCATCTACCTTTTCAGTTTTAATTATCTTAACTAGGCCCTATACCCATGCTCCTTCTCCCTGGGTAGAAGCTTAATATAGTTCCAATCCTAATTTTTAACTCAGGACTTTACTAGGGAATGCACAACTGTGTAAATTAAACCATATGAAGATTTGAATCAACACAGAGCTATTGAACTCTTCATTCTACTAATAAAACATCATCATTAAATCTTAATTTAGTATGACTTATAGGGATATATCAAGCATATTTTTATGGGGAAATGTTTGTTGACAAAATTTATCTGTAAATGATCAGATCATTTCTGTTATTAGATGGCATTCCATAAATGTTTTCCAATAATGCTGTTTAATCATTGAGCAGGAAGAAGGTAAATGTGAAGAACAAAACAAACTGTGAATAAATAACAGCCAAAAAGTATAGGTAAAGTCAGTCAAGGAGTCATCATTTATTTTCTTGATGTTTATATTTCTCAAATAAATACATGTGCATTATTTTAAAAGTCAAGAATGCTTCCAAATAATAGCAGGCTCCTACCCACACCTATTCTCACTCATATATCAGCTCCTTTGAGGCAAAATTTAAAACACTTTATCTGTGTATTTTTCTAGCAACTTATCTCCATATTTTAAAAATGACATCTTTATACAACTATTTTTTTTTCTTTTTCTTTTTTTTTCCCCCTGACAGAGTCTCATCCTGTCGCCAGGCTGGAGTGCAGTGGTGTGATCTTGGCTCGCTGTAAGCTCCACCTCCCAGGTTCAAGTTATTCTCCTGCCTCAGCCTCTTGAGTAGCTGAGACTACAAGCGTATATCACCTCACCCAGCTGATTTTTGTATTTTTAGTTGAAAGGGGTTTCACAATGTTGGCCAGAATGGCCTTGATCTCTTGACTTCATAATCTGCCCTCCTCAGCCTCCCAAAGTGCTGGGATTACAGGTGTGAGCCACCAGGCCGAGCCTATACAACTATTTATTTGTTCCTTTAGGCATTATCTATTAATCTGCTAACATAAAAGATGAAACTTTAGCTTTTAATTATCTCTCCATACATACTTCTCCTTTCTTACCTACCCAAAATAATATTATCACATTATTTGGCTAAATCAATATCCATTGAGCAATATAATGTGCAATTCATACAACTTTTGTCTCCTTTTTCTCCCCTTGGTATTAATACCCAGTAGAGATCCTAGACTGTCCTTTTGCCACCACTTGGGAAGATCCCTGTGTCTCCACTGGTATTGAGAACTCAGGTATCATGATCCCATATTTTCCAACGTTTTGGTTCATTCTGTCTTTCTGACAAACTACAAAAAGGGTATCTTTTTGGAGATGTTTTCTACTTTTACACCTGATTGATAATTTTGGCTGCTATAGAATTCTAGTTGAGAAAGTATTTTCTCTATGAATTTTGGAGACCTTGCTTCATTGTCTTTTAAATTTCTAACTTGCTATGAAAAGTCCAATGCTAATCCCTGTATGGAACCAGGTTTTTTTTTTTTTTCTTTTTTCAAGTTTTTAGAGTCTCTTCTTTATTGTTTTTCCATCAAATATGCTGGTGGGTCTTCTAAACTGGCAACTCATATATTTCACCTTTAAAAACTATTATTGGGATTTTCTGGCAAGATGGCCAAATAGGAACCGCTCCAGTGCACAGTTCCCAGTGATAGCAACACAGAAGGCAGGTCATCTCTGCATTTCCAACTGAGGTACCTGGTTCATCTCACTGGGACTGGTTAGACAGTGGGTGCAGCCCAAGAAGGGTGTTGCCTCACCGCAGAAGCTCAAATGGCTGGAGAACTCCCCCTCCTAGCCAAGGGAAGCCATTAGGGATGTTTCCCAGCAACCTTGTGCTCTGGTTCAGATACTGTGCTTTTCCCATGGTCTTCACAACCTGCAGACCAGGAGATTCCCTCCAGTGCCTACAAAACCAGCACCCTGGGTTTCCAGCACAAAACTGGGTGGCCATTTGGGAAGACACCGGGCTAGGTGCAGCATTTTTTAAAATACCCTAGTGGCGCCTGGAATGCCAGTAAGACAGAACTGCTCATTCCCCTGTAAAAGGGGGCTGAAGCCAGGGAGCCAAGTGATCTGGCTCAGCATGTCCCACTCCATGAAGACCAGCATTCTAAGATACACTGGCTTGAAATTCTCCCAGTCAGCACAGCAGTCTGAGCTTGACCTGGGGCATTCGAGCTTGGTTGGGAGAGGGGCGTCTGCTATTGCTGAGGCTCAAGTAGGCAGTTTTAACCTCACCTGTGTAAACAAAGCCACCAGGAAGTATACAGAGCAACTGGGCAGAGCCCACGGCTGCTCAGCAAGGCCACTGCAGGCAGACTGTGTCACTAGGCTCCCTGCTCACTGAGCAGGACATCTCTGAAAAAAGGCAGCAGCCCATCAGGGACCTATAAATAAAGCCCCCACCTTCCCAGGATGGAGCACCTGGGAAAAGGGACGGTTGTGGGTACAGCTGCAGCAGACTTAAATGTCCCTGCCTAGCAGCACTGAAGAGAGCAACAGATATCCCAGCACAGCATTTGAGCTCTGATAAGGAACAGAGTGCCTCCTCAAGTGGCTCCCCGACCCCTGCGTATTCTGACTGAGAGACACCTCCCAGCAGGGGCTGACAGACACCTCATACAGGAGACCTTTGGCTGGCACCTGACAGGTACCCTTCTGGGATGAAGTTACCAGAGGAATAAACAGGCAGCAATCTTTGCTGTTCTGCGGGCCCCACTGGTGATTCCCAAGCAAGCAGCAAACTCCAGCAGACCTGCAGCAGACAGATCTGTTAGAATGAATATCAACAAACAGAAAGAAATACTTTCATCATCAAAAGAAAGGACGTCCACTCACAGATCCCATCTAAAGGTCACCAACTTCAAAGAGAAAAGGTAGATAAATCCACGAAGATGAGAAGAAACCAGTGCAAAAAGGCTGAAAACTCCAAAAACCAGAATCCCTCTTCTCCTCCAAGGGATCACAACTCCTCATTCTCAAGGGAACAAAATTGGATGGAGAATGAGTTTCACGAATTGACAGAACAGGCTTCAGAAGGGGGGTAATAACAAACTTCTCCAAGCTAAGTTCTAACCCAATGCAAGGAGCCTAAGAACCTTGAAAAAAGGTTAGATGAAATGCTAACTACAATAACCAGCATAGAGAAGAACAAAAACAACTTGATGGAGTTGAAAACACAGCACAAGAACTTTGTGAAGCATATACAAGTTTCAATAGCTGAATCAATTAAGTAGAAGAAAGGATATCAGAAACTGAATATCAACACAATGAAATAAAGCGACAAGGCATGATTAGAGAAAAAAAGAAATAAACAAAGCCTCCAAGGTATATGGGATTATGTGAAAAGACAAAATCCACATGTGATCGGTATACCTGAAAGTGACAGGGAGAATGAAACCAAGTTGGAAAACACTCTCCAGGGTATCATCCAGGAGAAATTCCTCAACCTAGCAAGGCAGGCCAAAATTCAAATGTAGGAAGTACAGAGAACACCACAAAGATGCGCCTCGAGAAGAGCAACCCCAAGACACATAATCATCAGATTCACCATGGTTGAAATGAAAAAAAAAAAAATGCTAAGGGCAGCCAGACAGAAAGGTCAGGTTACCCACAAAGGGAAACTAATCAAACTCAGAGTGGATCTCTTGGCAGAAACCCTACAAACCAGAAGAGAGTCGGTGCCAATATTTAACATTCTTAAACGAAAGAATTTTCAACCCAGAATTTCATACCCAGCCAAACTAAGCTTCATAAGTGAAGGAGAAATAAAATCCTTTATGGACAAGCAAATGCTGAGATATTTTGTCACCATCAGGCCTGCCTTACAAGAGCTCCTGAAGGAAGCACTAAACATGGAAAAGAACAACCAGTACCAGCCACTGAAAAAACATACCAAATTGTAAAGACCATTGGCACCATGAAGAAACTGCATCAACTAACAGGCAAAACAACCAGCTAGCAACAAAATAGCAGAATCAAATTCATACATAACAACATTAACCTTAAATGTAAATGGGCTAAATGCCCCAATTAAAAGACACAGACTGACAAATTGGCTGAAGAGTCAAGACCCATCAGTGTGCTGTATTCTAGAAAGCCATCTGATATACAAAGACACACATATGCTCAAAATAAAGGATGCAGGAAGATTTACCAAGCAAATGGAAAGAAAAATAAAAGGAGGGGTGGCAATCCTAGTTCCTGATAAAACAGACTTTAAACCAACAAAGATCAAAAGAGACAAAGAAGGGCATTACATAATGGTAAAGGAATCAATACAACAAGAAGAGCTAACTATCATAAATATATATGCACCCTATACAGCATCAGCCAGATACAAAAAGCAAGTTCTTAATGACCTACAAAGAGACTTAGAATCCCAGATACTGGGAGAGTTTAACATTGCATTCTCAATATTAGACAGAACAATGAGACAGAAAGTTAACAAGTATGTTCAGGATTTGAACTCAAATCTGGACCAAGCTGACCTAACAGACATTTACTGAACTCTCAACCCCAAATCCACAGAATATACATTCTTCTCAGCACATTACATTTATTCTAATATTGACCACCTAATTGGAAGTAAAACACCCCTCAGCAAATGCAAAAGAATAAAAATCATAACAATCAGTCTCTCAGAACACAATGCAATCAAATTAGAACGCAGGATTAAGAAACTCACTCAAAACCACACAACTACATGGAAACTGAACAACCTGCTCCTGAATGACTACTGAGTAAATAATGAAATGAAGGCAGAAATAAAGATGTTCATTGAAACCAAGGAGAATGACGATACAAAATACCAGAATTTCTGGGACACAGCTAAAGCACGGTGTAGAGGGAAACTTATAGCACTAAATGCCCTGAAGAGAAATCAGGAAAGATCTAAAATTGACACCGTAACATGATTAAAAAACCTAGAGGAACAAGATCAAACAAATTCAAAAGCTAGCAGAAGACAAGAAATAAGATCAGAGCAGAACCAAAGGAGACAGAGACACAAAAAAAACCCTTCAAAAAATAAATGAACCCAGGAGCTGGTTTTTTGAAAAGATCAAATAGATGGAATAAAAAATGATAAAGGGGATATCACTACTGATCCCACAGAAATACAAACCACCATCAGAGAATACTATAAACATTTATATGCAAGAAAAATAAACAGTAAGTCTAGAAGAAATGGATACATTCCTAGACACTTATGCCCTCCCAAGACTAAACCAGGAGGAAGCCAAATCCCTGCACAAACCAACAACAAGGTCTGAACTTGATGCAGCAATTAATAGTCTATCAAACAAAAAAAAAGGCCAGGACCAGAGAGGTTCATACCCAAATCATACCAGAGGTACAAAGAGGAGCTGTTACATTGCTTCTAAAGCTATTCCAAACAATAGAAAAACAGGGACTCCCTCCTATCTCATTTTATGAGACCAACATCATCCTGTTACCAAAACCTGGCAGAGGCACAACTAAAAAAGAAAGCTTCAGGCCAATATCCATGATGAACACTAATGTGGAAATCCTCAATAAAATACTGGCAAACCAAATCCAGCATCACATCAAAAAGCTTATCCATCATGATCAAGTCAGCTTCACCATTGGAATACATGGCTGGTTTAACATATGCAAATCTAGAAATGTAATCTATCACATAAACAGAAGCAAAGACAAAAAACAATGATTCTCTCAACAGATGCAGAAAAGGCCTTTGACGAAATTCGACAGCCCTTTATGCTAAAAATTCTCAATAAACTAGGCATTGATGGAATGTATCTCAAAATAATAAGAGCTATTTATGACAAACCCACAGCCAATATCATACTGAATGGGAAAAAACTAGAAGCATTCCCTTTGAAATCTGGCACAAGACAAGGATGCCCTCCCTCACCACTTCTATTCAACACAGTATTGGAAGTTCTGGCCAGGGCAATCAGATAAGAGAAAGAAATAGAGGGTATTCAAAAAGGTAAAGAGGAAGTCAAATTGACTCTATTTGCAGATGACATGATTGTATATTTAGAAGACCCTATCATCTAAGCCCAAAAACTCCTTAAGCCAATAGGCAACTTCATCAAAGTCTCAGGATACAAAATCCATGTGCAAAAATCACAGGCATTCCTATACACCAATAACAGAAAAACAGAGAGCCAAACCATGAGCAAACTCCCATTCACAATTGCTACAAAGAGAATAAAATACCTAGGAATACAACAAACAAGGGATGTGAAGGACCCCTTCAAGGACAGCAAACCACTGCTCAAGGAAATAAGAGAGGACACAAGGACACAAACAGATGGGATAACATTCCATGCTCATGGTTAGGAAGAATCAATATCGTGAAAATGGCTATACTGCCCAAAGTAATTTATAGATTCAATGCTATCCCCATCAAGCTACCACTGACTTTCTTCACAGAATTGGAGAAAGCCACCTAAAATTTCATATGGAACCAAAAAAGAGCTCACATAGCCATGACAATCCTAAAAAACAAAGCTGGAGGCTTCATGCTACCTGACTTCAAACTATACTACAAGGCTACCGTAATCAAAACAGCATGGTCATGGTACCAAATCAGGGACATAGACCAATGGAACAGAACAGAGGCCTCGAAAGTAACACCACACATCTACAACCATCTGATCTTTGACAAGCCTGACAAAAACAAGCAATGGGGAAAGGATTCCCTATTTAAAAAATGGTGTTGGGAAAATTGGCTAGCCATTTGCAGAAAGCTGAAACTGGTTAACTTTCTTACACCTTATACAAAAATTAATGCCAGATGGATTAAAGATTTAAACATAAGATCTAACACCATAAAAACCCTAGAAGAAAGCCTAGGGAATACCATTCAGGACATAGTCATGGTCAAGGACTTCATGACTAAAACACCAAAAGCAATGGCAACAAAAGCCAAAATAGACATATGGGAGCTAATTAAACTAAAGAACTTCTGCACAGCAAAAGAAACTATCATAGTGAACCACCAACTGACAGAATAGGAAAATGTTTTGCAATCTACCCAGTTGACAAAGGGCTAATAACCAGAATCTACAAAAAACTTAAATTTATAAGAAAAAAAACAACCCCATCAAAAAGTGGGTAAAGGATATGAACAGACACTTCTCAAAAGAAGACATTTATGTAGCCAATAAACATATGAGGAAAAAACTCATCATTACTGGTCATTAGATGCAAATCAAAACCACACTGAGATATCATCTCATGCCAGTTAGAATGGCAATCATTAAAACATCAGGAGACAACAGATACTGGAGAGGATGTGGAGAAACAGGAACACTTTTATGCTGTTGGTAGGAGTGTAAATTAGTTCAACCATTGTGGAAGACAGCGTGGCAACTCCTCAAGGATCTAGAAATAGAAATACCATTTGACCCAGAAATCTCATTACTGGATATACATCCAAAGGATTATAAATCATTCTATTATAAAGACACATGCATATGTATGTTTATTGTGGCACTCTTCACAATAGCAAAGACTTGGAACCAACCAAATGCCCATCAATAATACACTGGATAAAGAAAATGTGGCACATATACACCATGGAATACCATGTAGCCATAAAAAAGGATGAGTTCCTGTCCTTTGCAGGGACATGGATGAACCTGGAAACCATCATTCTCAGCATACTGACACAAGAACAGAAAACAGAACACCGCATTTTCTCACTCATAGGTGGGTGTTGAACAATGAGAACACACGGACATGGGGAGAGGAACATCACACACTGGGGCCGGTCAGGGGGTGAGGCACTAGGGGAGGGATAGCAGGGGTGGGGCCTGGGGGAAGGACAGCATTAGGAGAAATACCTAATGTAGATGACGGGGTGATGGATGCAGGAAACCACCATGGCACATGTATACTTATGTAACAAACCTGCATGTTCTGCACATGTACCCCATAACTTAAAGTATAATAAAAGAAAATAAAAAGAAATCTGAACACATCTATCGCTAATTAGTGGCTGGAGATAAGCATCAGTATGAACGAAAGCTGCCCCACAAGTATGGCACAGCTGAAGAAAGATAAAGTGAGCGTCAATATGCTTTACTGATGGTGAAGTCCTTTCAAAAATCTCTCAAACCACACCTGAAACATTCTCATTCCATGGAGTGCACACAGGAGTTAGGATGTTGATGAACATAACAACTGGGTATATTAAACTTCAAGTCATCAATTCAACTCAAAATAATTGTTTTTAAGGGTTTCCTTCCAACTAAGTAACCATGAAAGTGTGTTGGCAGATGTTTGGTTTGTATTTTAAATGAAAAATAAGCCATGTGTCATGTTAGCTGTTATAATACAACCCTCTCATCCTGTTCTAAGTATCATTTTCAATGACACTGGAAATACGGTTTTAGCATCACTGAGCTCTATGAACTGCATGAAACAAAGGAGATGGCAGGTGCTTTTAAAAAATTTTTAAATAAAAATATTGCTTTTTTTCATAATTTTTCTCTGCTTTGTTCTCTTTTAATTGGGACTGACTACTAGACAGAAGCTGTATTTCTTTAATCTTTTATTATCAATCTGATTGGTTGAACTTTCAGGGATGCTAATTCAACTGAATATTCTAATTTTTGCATTGAATTATTTTTATTTCTGCTATTATATTTCTTAATTTTCAAGAGTTTTTTGTTCTCTCAATATTCCTTTCAATATATCCTGCTTTCATTTAAGACATGTGATTACTTTCCTCTCTGACAATATTAATTTTAGATTTGGGCATTTAGGACATTTTCTTATTCAGTAACATCTGTTTCCTCCAAGATTGGTTTTCCTATTTGTATATTTTGTTACCATCGCTGCCTTTTAAATCAGACACGTTCCTCAAATGTCGTTTAAATGACAGTTCCTACTTAACAGTTTCATCCGAAAAAGCTCACTGGCAACTCTGGGGTGGGAAAGGACTAGCCACTTGGCAGGCTTTAGCAGAGGATGATGAGACAACGCAACTGCATTTATACTGGGATGGAGTACTTCTCCAAATGTCAGTATCTGTGGTTCTTTTCTCTTGAATGTATCTGGCAACCACATATCCTCCTTCAACCTCCTGCCTGTTGGAGAAAGTGGCTGCCAATGTTCTGGATGTGGATTTGAGGAAGAGGGTAACTAAATGTGTGTGCGGGAGGGAGGCATCCACAATTCAGCATGTAAACGTTCATGTCATTCTCCTTTCAGTGAAGTACCACTTCTCTGCCCTTGACTGCATAGGCCTCAAAGCTGAGTTTCTCTAATTCAATCTGTCAAAAAAGTGAATCAACCAAGCAGTAGGTTGAAGGAGTGTTTATAGTTGTCAGATAGATTCAAGAAAAAAAGAACCACAGATACTGATATTTGGAGAAATACTCCATCCCAGTGTAAATGCAGTTACAGTGTCTCATCACTCTATGCTGAAGCCCACCAATACTCAAAATCATGGCTGACATAGGGAATTCTTAGTCTATGCCTGGGAGCATCCTCTGCCAAGCACATTACCACACATTCTTAGTGGCCCTTCATAGCACACCTATGAGGTTGGCGCTGCTTGAATTGCATTTTGTTGAAGAAATTAAGCCTCAGAAATGCCAAGTAACTTCCTTAAAGTCAAGCAGATATTGCAGTGCAGTCAGACAATCCCAAGGCTACCTAAATCTGAAAAAGCTATTCTTAAATATGTTTTAATGTCTTCTTCATTGAGAGTCCAGACTATTTCAACAATTGCAATTTGTAATAAATGTGCAATTCTCTTTGCCTCACAAGAAAAAAAAAACATTTCAAAAAGCAAGATTATGTTATTGAAATATGCATGAGGACAATACATCCTTTCTGGTTGTACATTGGATCTCTTTGGCCTTGGATAGCTATAAAGTCTGTTAGAAATGTGATTCCTTCCTAAAGTCATTGTGTGAGTGGAGATTCAGCTGGTCCCGACATGCTTACTTTGAGATTGGTAATCCTTTTGTTGCCATAGACAACAGATTTCAACACACCATTGAGCACAGGGAATCCATTTCACACAAAGCAATGCAGCCAGCAGATGAGCACAGTAACAGCTAACCGCACATAATGCCATGAACAGTATTTGTTCTGCCACCTCTCATTTACATGATATTCTCACCAACGAAGTCTGTAAGACTTTGTCTCTCATCTGAGAAACAGCTTCTTTATGACCCAGATAGCAATACTCACACTTTGATGGGCCAAAGTCATTCATTTCTCTGGTTTGTTGAATGGCGAAAGCTATTCAGAAAGGAAAATCTAATCTTACACAAAACACTCCTTTGTTCAGCTTGCAAAATGAAACATCAAATACTTATTGAAAATTCAGTTTGTTCAAGTGGCTAGCACCCCAAGTATAATGGGTCTGTTAACTTGGTAGGTTTCCCTAGTAACTAAAACCATAAAGAAAATAATTAGGAAGAGATCATTGATGTGTGCATGTGTATTTTATATACACAGGCGTGTGTGTGTGTGTGTGTGTGTGTGCGCGTGCGTGTGTGTTTGTGTGTGTGTGTATAATGAGAACAACTTGTATTTTTATGAGACAAACCAAACAATCAAGACATTGTACTTGACTGGTGGTCAGAGATGAACTTGCGAAGTTGAATCATGAAGAGAAACACTTGGACACATCATGAACTGTTGGACCAGTTTACCAAGGGACCACCACCATGTGGGGAAACTACAGGACCTCCCTGTCACTTGAAGGAAATCCATTGTATATTGTGTTATAGCCAATCACATGACAAACATCATTTTCTAAATTAACCAGCAATAGTGTAATAGAGAAGAAGTTTGTAAGAAATTAATATAATCTATCACTTTCACATTCAAAGGCCAATACATTTAATAAAATTCCATTAAAACAATCTCCTTATAGAACAGTGGGAGTACAGTTATTGGTAAAATAAATAAGTTCATTTAAAATAATTTTTACTGCATTTATTTTTCCATTTGCTCTGTAACAAAAAATTATGAATTATGTTCTCTTTCATTATAATAAAAATAAGTTTGGGTTTTAGTGGAAAGTATATTAACAGATGAAAAGATATAAACATAGTATATCTAAAGCTTTCTGGATGATTTGGAGTAAGTCTGTTAAATCATTGTGATTAAAAATAAAGAAAATATCTGATCATTTTTAATTTAAATTAATTTAGAGTCAGAAGAGAAACTATGTGATACAGCTAAAATCAACTGAATCACTCTAAAACGGGCATGACATCATGATTATCAGGCTCATGTTTTCTGTTTGGGAATGATAAAGCGTTTCTTGAATTATCATGCAGTAATTTAAAACTGCTGGGATGTGATTTGTTTGGGCCTTTAAAGGAATTCTAAAATCTTGCTGTATACAGTGAAAAATTACATCTATTAAGAAAAAAAAATCCATGTATTTGCTCATTCATTCAATAGATGTCAGCAGATTCCTTAAACCTGCAAGGAAATGCACCAGGAAGTGACTCCTTTCTTCGGTATAACCTACAAACCAGAGAGCTGGTATTCTTTCACCTATGGAAGAAGTCATCATCAGTACAAGAAAAAATGATTAAAATCATGAAATTTGTGGGAACAGTTAAATTTGTTGACAGACAACCCCATAAAATTGAGGGAAAAAAATGTAATTAGGAGTATTGTCCTGTAGTCTGCTCCATCAACCAGCAAGAGCAGCATCACCTAAAGCTCAATAGAGATGCAGAATCTTGGGCCACACTCCAGACCCACTAAGCTAAAAGCTAATTTTTAACAAGAACTCTGGGGTTTTTATGCACATTAAAATATAAGGATCAGTAATTGAAATCACAGATTTGGTAACCATCCTGGGAAAAATGGAACCCCATCTGTGCCACTGACTAGCTGTGTGATCTGGAACAAGTTTGTCAACCTCCCTGTGCCTTGGTTTCCCTGCTGGATATGACAGAGATAATAATGGTGCCTATGTTATAAGGTTGTTGATAGTATTAAGTGACATACATGTAGAATCTCAAGAAGTCAAACTCATAGAAGGTGAGAGTAGAATGGTAGTTGCCAGAAGCTGGAGGGGGTGGGAGGAGATGGGCAGGGAAAAGGGAGAAGTTGGTAAAGGAGTGCAAAGTTTCAGTTACACAGGAGGAATAAGTCCTGATGATCTTCTGCAAAGCAAGACGACTATAGTTAATAATAATGTATTATATACTTCAAAGTTGCTAAAAGTGGAGTTTTAAATGTTCTCACCACAAAGAAATGATAAATATGTCAGGTGATAGATATGTTAATTAGCCTGATTTGCTCATTCCACAATGTACCCATGTATCGAAATGTCACATTGTACCCCATAAATATACACAATTGTCATTTAAAAATAAAAATAAAATGTTAACCAACAAAATTACACTTAGGTACATTTTGAAAAGTGATATAATACATGAAAAATGCCTACAACAGTGTGTGGAAATAAGTGATCAATCACTGTTAATTGGTATACATAATTTTAGCACTCACTGAGTTCTGGGTCATGGATAACAAATGGTCTAAGCTGTAGCCTGTAGAAGTGCCCACTTTCTGGTGGATCTGTAATAAGGCAATTAGAAATTGGACCCAGACTACAAAAATCCAGCTTGTCCAACCCTGCTGTCATTTCAAGTCAAACTTCAGGGTTTACTTAGGCAATATGCAACACACACCTGCCTGAAAAATGGGGACCGCTCAAACCCAAAGACTGGATGAAAATCCTACAGATGCATTTTGTTTGGTAAAAGTTGAAAGGAACAATAAGGAGATTCAGTTTCTACCTTGGAAACTTCCATCCTAATTTTCTACTAGCCAGTTTGGCATATATTAAAAAAGTTTGATGAAATCCAGTGAGAACACAGGCACTCCCAAACGCTGGTGGAGGGAACAGAAATCGATGGAACATTTTTGGAGAGTAATTTGATAATCTTCTATCAAATAAAAAACATATGTAAAGGTTGACCCAGCACTTGTGTGTTAAAAATTTATCTTAGATACTTGCAAAAGTAGGCAAAAATACCAGTATAGAAACGCATATATATATATATATGTATACACATATATTATATATGTATATATATATACATGTGTATACTTCCCGTGGTTTTGCTTTTTTTCCAAGGTTTTGCTTTCCGTGGTTTCAGTTACCAGCAGACATCCGGGGTCCAAAAATACTACATAGAAAATTCCAGAAATAAACAATTAATAAGTTTTAAATGTCATGCCATTCTGAGTAGTGTGATAAAATTTTGGGACATCCTGCTCCTTCCCATCTGGGATGTGAATCATCCCTTTTTCTAGCATATCCACACTGTAAACTACCTGCCCCTTGGTTGCTGGGAGGAGGTCTTGATGTGTGTGTGATGGAGTATATGTTATTTGCTGAGAGGAGATGGCAAGGAACACCGAGCCATTCCCAGGCAGGAAACTGCTAGAATAAGCAAGCAGTATGTACTAGTCATGCACTAGTTAAATCACTTCCCAAAACACAGGATATTTGACCTTGTCCTCATTGCTGACTCACAAAGAGTGTTTTTGAGCTTATTTCTATCTTAGTAGTGAACAGGCACTGCCTGCCTGCTTGGTCTATCTTTATTCTATGAAGAAACACTGAGCACCTGCTTATTAAAAATAATCTCTTGTTCACAAAGAAAAAATATGTGGGTCAGAGTCTGCTCTGGGCTGTCAGCTGGGAAATACTAGCAGATCCCTGATGGACCCACTCTGACCCCAGTTTTGCACTCGATCTTTGTTTCTTAATTCCTTCAGCCCCGCCTGGGTTGGGCTCTCCAAGACCAAGCTAGTCTCAGCACTTGGTCACTTAGTAGGTGTCTCTAGGCGTCTCAGGTATCAGATAGAAAAAGCAGTATATATAGCATTTGGTACTATACATGGTTTCAGGCATCCACTGGGTCTTGGAACATATCCCTGGCAGACACGGGAGGACTACTGTATATGTATATGCATGTATATTATTTACGGCACTATTTATTTGTGATAGCAAAAAAAAAAAAAAGAAAAAACTTGAGTCAACTTAAATGTCCATAAATAAGGGTTAGAGTATATCCATTAAATGGAACCAGTATAAAGGATGTCACATGTCTCTATACAATATGCAAAGCTGTACAATGTACATTAAGCAAGAAAGCAAGCTGTATTAGTTTGATAATTTGTATAAATGGATAAAATATAGGTTCTTACAGAATAGACTTCCAGAAAACAAAATGTTAACTTTTAAGACAAATTTTAAATAAACAATTTAAACACCCATTTTATTTTAGATTTTTGATGAGAGATTTTTTAAGAAAAAAAACTACAGTTGCTGCCATAAAATATACCTATAGATTTAAACTTTACTAGTTTAAATCTTAATAGTTAATATCTTAGCTTTTATTTAATGGACAGCTAGCTGACAGCAAAAACAAGATACCTTACAGGTGTCAGGACACATGGAGGTGACCTGGAAAAGGGAAGAGAAACACCAAAGGGAGGAAAAGCGAACGGATAAAGGAGGTCACATGACAGACCTTGCCAAGGGACACCAAAAGGCAGCTGTTTTGGTAACCACCCAAAGGCCATTTCCTTCTCCTTT